>NC_077227.1:509091953-509245982 GCF_027887165.1 Monodelphis domestica | reverse complement strand
TGATTTAGACCACAACTTTCCCTTCACCCCTAACTCTAGGGCAATAGAGTCAAGTGCAACAAAATGAGGTGTTTCTGTATAAAGTTTGGGGATGGCTAAATTCCTAGCTGGTAGGTAGAAATGGGCAGTTTTGTCTGTCCTGGGGCCAGAAGGGTCAGTGAAGCCTTTGCTATCTAGAGAGGATGGCTTAAAGGGCACCTAACCCAAGCTCTCCCAGACATTTTGACCCCTGTGGCCTGCCCAGGTAGGTCCCCTTCCTCCCGAAGCCTGCCCCAGTCACTCCCATCCAGCTTTGGAGACTGCCTGTTCAAGGAAATGCTCCCTTCCCACCTCCCACCCATCCATCAACAGCTTTCCCTCCTCACAGCTCAGCTTTTGTGTCTCAGCAGAACCTCCATCCAGCCTCATGTAAGTGCAGACCACGCATCCCACTTCTTCCCCCTTCTTTGCTGGAACACAGCTCAAGGGAGGGATAGGTAAGGCTGGAATGCACCATCCAGTGGATTCCTGTCCTTACCACAAGGGGGAGCTTTGGGACTGCGCCCTCATTCTTTTGGTCTCTGTTGACTCCAGCAGCCATGCTTTCCCTACTCACCTAGTCCCTGTCCCTTCCTTTTTCAGCCTCTAGGAACATAAGATATATGCAGGGCAGAGGACAGAAGAGGCTGTTGTCAATTCAGGGCACAGCAGAAAGACCAGCTGCTAAGGTGGGGAAGCGCTTGTATATAGCCTGAATCTACCCCAAGTCCTTCGAAGGAAACTTAGAGATAAATTTGTCAGTGAGGAAGTGGAAGGAGGCCAAGATTTGGGAGTCAAAAGAAATGGGTTTAGATCCCAGCTCTGAAATTAGCTTTGTGATTTTACAAGTCATTCCTCTCTAAGTCAGCTTCCTCATCTGGAAAATTCAGAGTAGGCTTTCCAGAACCACCTCAAAAGAATTAAAAAAAAAAGAAGAAAGAAACAGCTACATAAATGGGAGTTGTTTTTTTTTAATACGACTACTAAATAGAGTTTATATCATCCCTTGATGATATAAGGAAACTTGAAAAAAATTTTGATCAGAAAAGGAGGTGGTGCTTGGGGAAGGGGGGACAACTGATGCACACCTGGAGAGCTGCCTGAAATTCTTGACATATTTGAAAGACCTGGAGGGAGCCCACTATGAACAGATTCCCTATGGAGCATTCATGGAAGAACGAGTGTCTCAGAATGAGAAGTACTGGATGGGTTGCCACCTGGTGGTTAGTTGTCCTGGAAGAGGACTGAAATGACCTCAACCAGTGATGTCTTTTGAGTCTAACATAAATTAAATTTAATGGAGCCTCATATTCTCTTCCAGAGTCATCCAAGTCCAGTGGCAAGACAAAAGTGAAGACACCCAGTGATGATACGGTGGATGACCTTGGCTCCTTCAATGTCTAGCCAAGTTCTAAGGGCACACACAGCCAGCTTCTGCTGCCTTCATGGCCACTGGAACATATTGTTCCCATTTTCCCCTTCTGCAGTGGGAAGACTTCACATACTTGGAGCACCCCCCCCCCCAACTCATCTATGGATTTGAAGCCTGTCAGTTACTCTCCAGCATCTGCCCACTGTGCCTGCTACACTTTCTTGGAGCTCTAGGCTAGAACTAGTGGCAGGTGGACCCCAAAGTAGCCCTGGAAAGGGGTCAGCACCCTCTCTGCCCCTTAGTCACCTCTATGTATCCATTGAAATACCAGGGTATGATGTTAAGAAACATTTATGAAATTGAACTGAACTAAGGCTTTCCTTGATGCCAAAGGTGCTAACTACCCTCCCACTCCATCCCTGCAGGAGTCTTTGTTTTATACTCATGTAGCCAGTGGAATTATTTTTGTGTGGGTTTGGGAAAAGTGCTATATGATGCAAACTGGAGACTCCCTGGCAAATCTTTTCCCAATTTGAGTGCCCAGCGGGCAAGATCAAGCTGTTTGTGATCCCCATGTTACCAGAGAGAATCAAGGGAGAAAGTGCTTGCTTTGGGTGGCTGGGTGGGACATGCAAAAAATGTCCTAGGGTGCTGGGAAGAAGGGGAATGGAGCAGCATGTGGGCCAACTCTTCTCCAACGGCTCTAGAGCTTCTGCTCTGTATGGAGATATGTAATATATAATATAATATAATATAATATAATATAATATAATATAATATAATATAATATAATATAATATAATATAATATATTGTTGAATGAATTAATGAACTCATTTACTGCCCTGATGAGGAAAAGAAGTCCCTTGCTCAGGTCCCAGGCAGTTAGTTGGTTGCTGACTGGGTGCAATCTGGGAGTTCGAAGGACTCAGCTACAATGAGAAGGGGCCAGAGAGGACACCATGGTTTCCCAGCTTTCTGACCATCCTCTCCTTCTGACCATCCTCTTTTCACTCCTAGCAGATTTCTGGGCCACTTTGGCGTGGAGAACCCACACATTCTATTGGGATTGTATCTGTAGACATCTTTGAAACCAGTCTCCCAGGGCTGATGACTCTGGGAGTGACCCAGGAGGAGGAGAAGAAGGAAGCAGTGTTGAAGTCACTAGCGAGGACCCATGAGAAATTTGGACATGTCTTGAAGTTTCAGGGACACCCTGGAGCCCTGGGTAACCAGAGGTGGGTACCAATGGGGACCTGGGGCATCACCACAGGCTGTGGTCTAAATATTTGGGTTACCCGGTGCACAATGGGGCCTTCACAGAGCCTCATCACTGGTCACTGGGTGGTTTGACCACCCTGGTTCCTCCCAGGTAGTATGGCTAAGTGCCAGGTCAGGTCAGACCAGTACAGAGGAAGCAGGGCACAGTAGCTATTCTGGGGCCCAAATGTCAGCTCTCCTCCACCCCAGCCCTACCTGCCGCTATTCTTTAGGGTGGAGAGAGCAGATCCAGGGGAGAAGGGAGGTGTCAGCAAATATCTGTGAAAAGGATTAAATTCTCCCTGCCCATATTCCCTTGGTATCTTTTCCCTAGCCCTGCCACCTCCCCCAGGCTTCTAGTGCAGAGTCCAGATGCTCAGTGGAAAAAGGATCCCCTATCCCAAAGTCCCTAATTGAAGTCTGGGAGTTGCTGCTCTATTGTTTGCACCTCTTCCTTTTTAGATAGACTGCTGGGAAACAACAGCCAGACGATCCTACTCCTGTGATGAGCTTGTATCGTCAAGACCCCTCTTCTACCCCGCAAACCTCTCATACTAAGTATCGGTTCCAAGACAAAAGAGGTGAGGGCAAGGCAATATGGGTTAAGTGACTTGCCCAAGTTCACACTGTTAGAAAGTACCTGATGTCAAATTTGAATCCAGGACCTCCCATCTCCAGGACTGGTGCTCTCTCCACTGAGCCACCTTAGCTGTTCCTCAAACTTTGACACCCTTGTTCCCTGGTCCTAGGAATGCCAGGGGAGTGAAGCTTAATGGGTACAGGATTAGATGCGCTCTGTATCTCATGGACCTAAGGGAGAATAAAAAATAAATTCAGGATTAGGGTCCCAAATCCCATACCAGACCAGTCTCCCGACATACATGGATGCCATTGCCTCCTCTCTATTCTTACTCCCATTTAGACTCAGTGTGTGTGTGTGTGTGTGTGTGTGTGTGTAGCGGAAGCCAGTGTAATCTCTATGCTTAAGTGGGCCTCAGGGTAGAAGCAGAGGGAGACCAGTTTTAGAATTCAGCTGCATCCAGTCCAGGGGGTAGTGAGTCTACTCATCCTGCCTCTACTCCCCAACACACAGATGTGGAAGCTTGGGGGTGGGCTGATATCCCTTAAGATGTGTGTGGGGGGGTTCATAGGTCAAAGGAAGCCTGGCTGGCTCTCTTGTCTCCCTCTGCCCCCATCACTTAGCAGCACCCTGCCTGGCATATAGTAGGTGCTCAAAAAATGTTTATTGACTGACTGGCACCTACAATCACCTTCCTAGGTATTCTAAGCAGAATCACACCCTGGGATAGAGGATGCTACTGCCTGCTTTCCTGGCAGCCCCAGAGGCCATCTAGACATGGAATGTGACATTGGAGTTTTCTTGCATTCCTGCAGAAACATAGCCTATTCGGTCTATCCTCCTGGGTGCCTGGCAGAGCATCAGATTGCAGTGCATCTTGGTTTCTCTCTGTCCAAGAACTTGGACTTTGGTGTCACCCAGCTCCTGAATTCCATGCTCCAGGATCGCTTCCAACTGTTCTGTTCTGACATCTCTTCTGTGCCTAACATTCTAAGGGCTTGTGATTCAGTCCCTGTCACTCTCTCCTCATCTACCATCCTCAGCTTCTACTTAGGATCAAGGGACTCCCGTGGGGACTACTTTAATCCAATGGTTCCTTTGTGTTGTCTAGGAGCCATGATGTTTTGCCTCCATGGTTCTATGGTTAGAGAATTATAGACTTTCAAAGCTGGGAGGGACTAGCCAGATCACTTTATTTTTTTTTTAAATATATTTTATTTGATCATTTCCAAGCATTATTCGTTAAAGACATAGATCATTTTCTTTTCCTCCCCCCCCCCCACCCCCCATAGCCGACGCGTAAGTCCACTGGGCATTAGATGTTTTCTTGATTTGAACCCATTGCTTTGTTGATAGTATTTGCATTAGAGTGTTCATTTAGAGTCTATCCTCTGTCATGTCCCCTCAACCTCTGTATTCAGGCAGTTGCTTTTTCTCGGTGTTTCCACTCCCATAGTTTATCCTTTGCTTATGAATGGTGTTTATTTCTCCTGGGTCCCTGCACACTTTATTTTTTTTAGAAAAGGAATCTGAAGTTCAGGAAAGGAAAGTGCCTGGGCCACAGCAATTTGGGGGGCAGAGATGGGTGTACTGAGACCCCCTCCTGGTACCAGCTGCCTTATCTCTTTGCTGGGCCCGTGTAGATGTCTTTCCATTATGACTTGGGGCTCTCTATTTCAGTAGGAGAGGTGGGCCATTCCTCCTTTCCACAAGCTTCCCTAACCCCACAGTTACATGTGGGGCTGCTATTATCATTCCCTTCAACCTTGGCCCAAGGTAAATTGCCCATTAGATCCCTATCTGACCCAACAGGACAAGGGTCCTGGACAATCTGTGCATCTCTGACTCTAGGAGCTCTCCAGCTGGCCCAGGTAAGTGAGGGGCCCTGGGAGAAATGTGATGTCTGCCAGAAGCACTCATGTCTCTTAATTTGGAGAAAGACTACACATAAAATTTGTCCTTAGACTTTCATGTAGGGAATCCCCCTGAGAAAACCTTCCCCCACAGATGAAGATTTCTTTAGGAAAAGGGGGAACGAGCTCTTTATCTTGGGGAGAGAATCTTTCTTTATCTTTTTCCATAATTTAAGGGACTTTGCCCAAAGGTACCCATTCTAGATCTTACTGTTACTGGACTACCCTCATAGATAAGAGCTACTTATCTCAAGGTCTCTACAGTTAGTCTACTGGGAGTTATAAATACTCCAAAGTCCCAGGAACCAAACAGACTTTATCCCTTATTCAATGGACTATAGGACCCACCCAGTTCCCCCTTCTAAAGAGCATTACTAAATCATTCCTTGAACCTATAGAATTCCTTCAATCAGTCCCTAATAAGAGAGAACCACAATTTTTCTTCTAAACCCAAACATCTTTCACCCACACCTGTCTCAATTTTCCCGACGGTCTTCCTCCACAGGCAAGTACCTCTTCTTTTTTTTTTCCTTTTAAAATTTAGAATATTTTTCCATGGTTACATGATTCATGATCCCCCATTCCCCTTTCCTTCCCTCTCCCAGAGCTGACAAGCAATTCCACTGGGTTATACATGTATTCTTGTTCAAAATCTATTTCCATGTTATTCATATTTTCAGTAGAGTGATCTTTTAATATCAAAACCCTAATCATATCCCTATTGAACTACATGATCAACCATATGTTTTTTTTCTGCATTTCTGTTCCCATAGTTCTTCCTCTGAATGTGGATGGTGTTCTTTCTCATGTCTCTCAGAGTTGTCCTGGATCATTGCATTGCTACTAACAGAAGGGTCCATTACGTTTGATTGTACCACAGTGTATCTGTCTCTGTGTACAATGTTCTCCTGGTTCTAATCCTTTCACTCTGCATAAATTCCTGGAGAACAACCAATTCCTGGAGGTTGTTCCAGTTCACATGGAATTCCTCCAGTTCATTATTCCTTTGAGCACAATAGTATTCCATCACCACCAGATACCACAATTTGTTCAGTCATTCCCCAATTGAAGGGCATTCCTTCATTTTCAAAATTTTTGCCATCAAAAAGAGCACAGAAATAAATATTTTTGTACAGGTCTTTTTCCTTATTATCTCTTTGGGGTACAAACCCAGCAGTGGTATGGCTGGGTCAAAGGGAAGGCAGTCTTTTAAAGCCCTTTAGGCATAATTCCAAATTGCCCTCCAGAATGGTTGGACCAATTCACAATTCCACCAGCAGTGTTTTAATGTCCCAATTTTGCACATCCCCTCTGACATTTATCACTTTCCTTTGCTGCCATATTGGCCAGTCAGCTAGGTACAAAGAGAGCAAGGAGCAAGAGACCTGGGTTCTATTCCTGTCTCTACCCTCAAATTGGTGTGGCCCAGTTACTTTTCTTCTATGAATTTCAGTTTCCTCTTTTAAAAAATAAAGGGATTGGGACAGACAATTCCTTAGATCCCTCCCAGCTTTAAAAGTCAATAATTTTCTGCTTGAATACATGGGTCGAAGGGATATGGTTGGGGATGTAGACTCTAAATGAACATCCTAGTGCAATCAATAACATGGAAATAGGTTCTGATCAAGGACACAAGTAATACTCACTGAAATTGTGTGTCAGCTACAGGAAGGGTGGGTGGAGGGGAGGGAGGGAAATAAAGTGAGTATTGTAACAAAAAAACCTAAAATTAAATTTTTAAAAAGTCAATAATTTTCGAAGGCACAGGAACCATTAAGGCCAAATGTCAAGGCGGAGCATCATGGTTCCCGGGACAGGAGGTTTGTAGAGAGAACACAGAGGGATCGTTGGATGACCCATCAGATTAAAGTGGTTCCCATGGAGGTCCCTTGACCCTAGGTGGAAGTCTTGGTTAGTGGAGTGAGGAGAGAGTGAAAGGGACTGAATCAGAGACCCTTAGAATTAGGGATAAAGAAATATTAGGACACAGGACAGCTGGAAGTGATCTTAGTGCATGGAATTCTGGAGCTGGGTGAAACCTTCAAAGTCTAACTCTCTATTTTCACAGGAGGAGAGTTTGAGACCAGAGAGGGGAAGGGACTTGTTCAAGGTCACACAGCAAGTTAATAGTTAATAGTAGCAGAACCAAGAGTAGACTGACTTTTTGTCCAAGGTGTCTTTCAATTTCACTATACAGTTCAGGAAAACAGTCAAGAGACATGAAAGGGAAGAGGAAAGAATAGCTACAGGGTGCTCAGAGTTCCTGACCCAGTACTTACAGGGATGCTGGTGTCTTTCCCCCTCCCAAACCTGAGGAGCTAGGTTCTTCTGGCACTACTCTACCCCAGCAAAGCTTGCACCTATATGTTCAATCTGACTTCAAACCTGATGACCCAAAGACTGAATGTAAGTGGCTCAATAGAAACAGATTGGCCAACCACTATTTGTAGACTCCCCTCAGTTTCATGACGTTGGAAAAGTAAATTTTCTGGGCCTCAGTCTCCTTTTCTGTAAAACGAGCAATTTCTTTCCAGAGCTGACATTCTAAGATGGAAGGTGAAGACTCCAAGTCCATTCAGAGGGGGTACCCCCAGCAGAGTGGGACTTTCAGTTGTGTGTACATGGGGAGGGAGACAAGTTCTGTCACCTGTTCCTCCTGGGGAATCCATGGAGGCACTCCTGGAGCCAGAGGTCCACAAATCCAGGTTGTTCAAAGTTCTGAGCTCTCACAGGGCTTGCTCTTGCTATCAACCAGTGGAATAATAATAATAATCAAAACAGATATGTAAATAAATGTCAAAATGCCTGATGCCAGGGCCAACAAACACCAGATCTAGCTACTATACAATCATGGGGAAATTCTGGAGCTAGGCCAAAGTACAGTCAGGTAGTAAAAGGTGATCAGAACAAGGGTGCCTGTGCTTTATGAAGATTTACCCTAGTTACATATGAAAATGAATCAAGAAATAACTATGATATAAATGAAATGAAAATGAGTTGAGGATAAATAAAATTATATGTAATGAAAATAAGGTAGATGGTGATGCAAATGAATGAATAAATTTAAAAAATATAAAAATATAAATATAAAAATAATATAATTAGTGTAAATAATTGTAAAGAGAAAGAACATTATAATATAAATTTAACAGAAAATCCTAATGAATGTACAATAAGAGAAATTAATGAAGAATATAAACTGAATCATAATAATGAAATTATAAATGAAAACAATGATACTAAGATGGAGAATTTAAGGACCAATGAGAGTAATATAAAAGCTGATGATACAAAATCCTGGGAAAGTCATGTAATTTAAGCAGATGTAAGCTTGGATGGGCAGGACATGACTGAGCTTTGTACTGATGTTACTGGGCTTGCACCAGTTCTTGAAACCTTTCAACCTCCAAATAGCAATGAACCCTATGTTTCTGTAACTATAGGGGATCAGATATATGATCTTTTGGTGGATACTAGAGTCAGTAAATCAGTTTTTCAAAGTCTTCCTTAAGATTGTAAAGCTGTTGGTACTGTGGAAGTGATTGGAACTACTGGAAAACCATAGAGAGTAGCAAAATGACAACCTAAAATGATAACTTTAGGTCGTTTATCAGTGGAGCATGCATTTCTTTGTATGCCAGAATGTCCAATGAATTTTCTTGGTAGGGATTTACTTTGTAAATTATGAGCAACAATTCAATGCACTGACACTGGGGATATATCATTACAACTCCCAGAAGAATCTCTGAAAGCTTTTCCATTGCTATTCTTAGACTCAGCCAGCACAGAAAGTGAGTTGGATTCCATCTATCCTATTCCTGAGGATATCCCTGAAGATTTATTGTCAAAGACTTCCACAGATGTAGGCTTATTGAAATCAAGTATTCCAGTAAGGGTGAGAACCAAGGAAGGACCAGTTCCTTGTGTTCCTCAATACCCTTTGAGTAAAGAAGCTATAGAAGGTATCAGGCCTATTATTGAGCCCATAATTCAACACGGGATCATAATACTGTGCTTCTCGGAATATAATATACCTATACTTCCGGTAAAAAAGCCAAAGCTAGATCAAAATGGCAAAATCACCTACAGATTCATTCAACATCTGAGAGCTGTAAATGATCATGTAATAAAGACACATCCTATAGTACCAAGCCCAGCTGCTATAATCTCTTCCATCCCAAATCAAGCAAGATATTTCACCGTGGTAGATTTATGTTCAGTGTTTTTCTCAATACCAATTCACAAGGATTCTCAAAAGATCTTTGCTTTTACATGGGAGGAAACCCAGTGGGCTTGGACTCGTCTTCCAAAAGGTTTCTGCGATTCCCTGAGTCAGTTCTCACAGATTTTGAACAGTGACCTTAAAACAATAACATTCAAGTAGAGTAAAATAGTACATTTTGTTGATGGTATCCTCCTAGTGTAAGAGGTAAATTTAAGGGTTTTTGACTAATATATTATCTTTATGGTCACCAGGGATTAATTCAAATCCCAATAAAAATAGTCAAGTCAGTTTGGGAATTTTATGGTGGTTTAATTAATATAGAGGGAAGGAATTAAGAAGAGAGAGGAAAAAGATTTCTCCGGCCTAGTCTGAGTCAAGGGGAATTCAGAGACCTTCCAGCCACGAGGTCTCCTCCGAGATAAAGGGCCTTCTAGGAGGACGGTGGTTTTAGGAAAGGCAAAGGAAAAAAAGGAATCAGCCTAAACTCTGAGAGAGCTCAGGGAAGATGCCTCACCTGAACCACGCTACTAGCTTCTCCCAGTACTGTATCAAGGACGCTCACCACCAAACCCAGACAATAGCTGCAGTCACACCAAGACACCAAGATGCCAAGATGCCCAGCACACTGCCACCAGCTACCTCTCTGCCACGAAAAAGAGAGCCACCTCTCTGCCATGATTTGTCATTTGCTAGCACATGTCTGTCATAGGCCATCCTTCTTAACACTTATTCCTTAAGTAGGGGTGTAGACATTCCTGTTTGTTAGACTAAACAGAGTGGAGTAAATCTAAAATGCACACTAGCATCTCCATCTACTAAAGTGTGTTTAAGGGATAGCAAGATTCTTTTGATTGAATTATATAAATGTGGACATAAAATCTCCAAGGCAAAACTTCAGTGGGTATTGTCTCGTGTTGGATATCTTGGCTTTGTGTTATCAGAAGGTTCCAGAAATATCACTCAAAAAAGAATAGCTGATATCCAGAAACTGAGTACACCTAAGACTAATGTGGCGACCATGATGTGACAAGGAAATCACTTTAAAAGACTGATATATATTAATTTAAGGTCACCAAGGAATTCAGCTATGTAATTCCTAAATGAAAACTCAAGTCAGCCGTCAACCTTTTATAGAGTTTAATTACAAACAGGAGGAAGAAAGGTATTAGAGAGAGAGAGAGAGAGAGAGAGAGAGAGAGAGAGAGAGAGAGAGAGAGAAAGGGGAGAGAAGGGAATAGGGCTTAAATACCCCTTCTGTTTAGGCTGGGCCAAAAGGCCCAAGCCCTTAGATAGCTGGGGCAAAGAAAGGAGATCAGTCCCTATTACTCACGTGACCAAAATGGAGAAACAGTCTCAAGGGCCTCCACCTCCAGCTTCCTTCAGAGCAAGCTTCTCAGAGCACCTCTCCAACCACTCAGAGCCAAAACTCTCCAACCAACCCCTCAGTCCTCAGACCCCTCTATCTTTAAGGAAACCATCCAAGTTCCCTCCCCTCAGTTCTCACATCTACCAATCACTGTCCATCATTTTCCCTGTGCCAATGGTGGCTCTAGCTTAACCCAGGACTGCCCAGAGGTCTGTGGCTTTGCACATGTCTGTTGAAGGTCATATTCTCAAATAATTAAATCTTGATCTTTTGCTACAGCCCTTCCTAAATCCTGTTACCCTGAGTAGGGTAGAGATTGGAATAATTAAATTTTGATCTATGCTGCAGCCCTTCCTAAATCCTGTTAGGACTGAGTAGGGTGGAGATTGCAATTTCCAAGACCTGGTTCTGTCATTCCAAGTATCTCTATTGTATCAATTCTAAAATCAATCATGACTCAAAGAAATTCCTGTTCTGTGCTTAAGCATAGGTCAAAGCCCTTTCCATTGTTCAGCAAAAGGTTTCTGTCCTAAAGTAATCTTAAGTAGGGAGGAGAAGGAACCTCCCATGCCAATGGGGTTCACATTCCAGTAAGAAATTTTCCAAGTATGAAATTTCCCAATGGTGAAATTTCCAACAACATTTATAAGTCTAAGAAATTATAAGTCTAAGAAATTTTAAGGTTTACACTAAGAAGCAACTCAAAGCTGTTCTTGGAACAACTGTTTTCTGTAGGCAATGGATACCTGGATATAGTGAAATTAATAAATGTTTAACAGATCTCACCAGGAATACAGAACCAGAATCTCTTAAACTCAAACCTGAACATCTGCAACTCTTAAGGAAGTGATTTTATCTTCACCAGCCTTTGGAATCCCAGACAATACTAAACTTTTTCAATTGTTTGTGAATGAGACCAAAGGAATTGCTTCTGGTGTACTGACACAGACTTTAGGACAAAGTTATCATCCAATTGGATACAAAAGTTGTCAGCTAGATCCAATTGCTGCTGGTACAGTGCCTTGACTAAAGGATGTAGTTGCTACATCTGTGTTACTCCACAAGTCATCAGATTTAGTTTTGGGATGTCCATTGATGGTATATCGTTCACTTCAAATAGAAGCAGTAATGAGGAAGTATCATACTCAAGCTTATTCCAACCAATGAATATCTAAGTATGAAATTATACTTCTAGGTAGTGAAAACATCAAGTTGAGGAGATGTAGTTTATTAAATACAGCTACATTTCTTCCTGATTTGCCAAAGAACAGTAAGCCATTACATGAACATGTAGAAGTAGTAGATCTAATGGATATACCTAGGATGGATTTAAAAGACACTCCGATCAAAAATCCAGACTTGGTTTTATTCACAGATGGTACTTCATATTTATGTAATGGAATTTGATGTTCAAGTGCTGTGGTTGTCACAGAATTTGAGACACTGGTATGGATCATTACCTAGTAACCTTAGTGCTCAAGGTGCAGAGTTGGTCAATTTAAAGCAAGCATATCTTCTGGCTAATAGTAAAAGTGCAAATATTTATATAGACTCTCATTATGCTTTTTCCATTTTTCATGCTACAGGTAAGATTTGGAAACAACGAGGTTTTATTACTGCATTGGGAAAACCAATTGCTCATGCATAAATAATAACTGAGTTGCTGGATGCTATCCCAAAGCCTAAACAACTAGTGATAATCCATTGTAGAAGTCACACTTATGACAGGGATTCAATCTCTAAAGGAAATCATAGAGCTGATGTAACTGTGAAATTTGCTGCTAAATATGCTCCAGTGTATGTCATGAACCTATCAACTATAGAATCTGATGATCTAGGAAAAGCTTATGTAAACTTAGAAATACAAAAATGGAAGGAGAAGTTTGGAGCAAGAAAAGAATATGGCATATGAGTAGTTGATACTGGAAAATCACTGTTACCAAAAGACCTGTATACTTATTTGTGTCAATCCATCTACACAAAAGGTTATTTTGGTACTCAAGCTATAACTGACACCATAAAGAGACAACAGGTAGCTCCTGGAATAAGTACTGTAGCAAATGAAATCTGCTTAAGCTGTTCTGTTTGCCAAAAATTCAATCAAGGGGCATTCATACAGAAAGGTTTAGGTGGTAGAAGACCTTTAGCATATTGTCCATTTGAGAATCTTCAAATTGATTACATCAGCATGCCAAAAGCTGGAAGATACAAGTTTTGCTTCATAATTGTTGACAGATTGACCAAATGGCCTGAAGCGTTTCCATCATATGCAAATACAGCTAGCTTTGAGGCAAAAGTGTTGATTAAGGAAATTATACCTAAATTTGGAGTACTACTAACCATAGACTCTGATAAGAGATCTCATTTCACCTAAGATATCCTGAAAAGAGTCTATGAGAATCTAGGAATAACACCCAAACATCATGTTCCCTATCACCCACAAAGTTCAGGTCAGGTGGAGCTTGTAAATATGGAACTCAAGACTACGGTGGGGAAGATCTGTGCTGAAACTCACCTCAAATGGCCAGAGGTTCTTCCCATAGCTTTGTTTTATCTATGTATGAGACCAAGAGCAGATTTACATATATCATCCTATGAAATGCTCTTTGGACATGCTCCACTACAGGCAAAAACTTGTAAAACAGTCTATACATCTCTCTTAGGAGGAGATTGTCAACTTGCTTCTTACTTAAGTGCTTTACAACAAAGACTCAAAGAATTACATGATATGGGAGTAATAATTTAAACTGGTCCTTTGGATTATTCTCTCCATAATTACAAGCCAAGAGATATGGTATATGTCAAAAATTTTGCTAAAATATCAGCAACACAAAAGAGTTGGTTAGGTCTTTACACTGTTGTATTAGTTTCTCCATCTTCAATAAAAGTTTTGGGTAGAGATTCATGGTATCATTGTTCACATATAAAATTAGCACATGTATTAATAATGAAAATGTACAAATCATTGAAGAAGAAAATGAAGAAGTGATTATAGAAAGTTAGAATCTTCAGTCAAATTGAGTCTGCAGTCAAAAAGATCAGTAAGGAGAGGACATTCCTGCTGAAGAGGATAGAAGAGGACAATGCAGATAAAGAGAAGAATCCAAGAATAAATGGACATTGTTAGAAGACTGAAAACATAAGTTTAAAGACTTTGGGAAATTTGCAATGAAGAGGATTACAGGATAAATGGACTAATGAATTAACACTTTGGTGTAATGTATTATAGTACAAAATAACATAGCACTTATTCACACATAAACACAAATATATTTATTGTGAAATTGTAGAAGAATTCTTCAAGCAAGAGGAGATGAGAAGGAAAGATCTGAAGTAGTAGCAAGTATATATTGCATACAACAGTAACATAACATTAACATAACAGTAACACTGACATTTCACTAGCAAAACAACATGACACAGCAAAAGTAACAACATAACAAAACATAAACATGGTTAGGTCACATTGAATCACTACTTAAATGAGGGAAACGATGTATAGTTAGGGTATTAACATTGTTATAATTGGTTATAGATAAGTTAGTTACTAACAAAATATCGTTAGATACTTAGATTTAGTTTAAGTATAGAAATCTAGTTAGAAGAATTTTGAAGATAGGAATTAGTTAGAATTAAGTAGATGAGAAAATTAGATACTGAATTGCACTACATCATACATTACACAACACAAACGACATAAGGCATCACATAAACAAAATTATAAATAAATATGTAAATATATAAAAATAGTATGTATAATAGGATCGTAAATTAATTGCATTGCCGTATACATGTAACATATATGTAAACATGAAGTATACATAAGTATATGCACATACATATAACACACATGTACATATTATATGTGTACTATATGTATATATGTGTAAATTATGAACATAGCTCACTTATATCTATTGTTACATGTATTTGCATAAGTGAGTTTAATGTTTGGTTTGATTTTCAGTGTAAGACCTATACAATGCTGTGTTTATTGTAATTTTCAAAAATTTTTCTCTAAGTTTGATGTTAATGTACTGCAATAGTAGTACAATTTTCTGTATTAGCTGATGAGAGTATTTTGAGTTTGATGTTTGCATGGAAGTCATGTTCATCTTTTGTTTGATGTTATTTGCTTGTTTTGCTTTTGCTTCTGTTTGACATTTGTATTTGTTCATTACTTAATTCCTTTTCTTTTTTCCTTGTTAAATTCCCTAGAATAGGTTACTATTTGTTAGATTAGGATAGTTGTGTGTAGGTTGTTTGTTATTTTGGGTAGATATTTTAGTTTAGCTAATTGGTAAGTAATTTAGGTTTTGCACGAATGCCAAAATAGTGTTTTCAACATGATTTATGCTTTGTGCAAAGGGAAGAATGTAGTAAGCAAAGGAAGATTGCAAAAGGATTTTGCAAAATGAACTTTATTTGATTGACAGGGACATGTGATGGAATCACATGGGAGCCTGGGTCAATATTCTAAGGTCCCAAATTTAAAAAAAAAACCAGTCTTCTGGAGGAAGCTTTTGGAGATAGCTGGAATTTCCATCATTTCTACAAGGTTTCTGGCCCTTCATAAGATACCAGATTTAGTGGAGAAAAAACAAACAAACTGTTTTTACTGGCTGCTGGCAGCTGGACAGAAGACCAAAGAACCACTTCTCTGCTGGACCTACTTTGGACATTTCCTCTGGGATCTTGGCTCATTTACCGGACTTAGTTTGTGAGATTCTGTTTGGGGGAAAACTTAACTTATTTAGCCTAGATAAGTTAGTCATTAGAATATTATTAAGGAATTTAGGTTTGGGATAAGATTAAGAAATTTTCCTTCTCCCTTGTTACCCTCATTCCTCTCTCTCATCAATAAACCTAAAATATTTATGTTTCCTCCTGTTTCCTTCCCCTTTAACAATCCCACCATAACAGTCCTCCTCACTGTGCCTCTACCTCCTCCAGCTTTGCTGTATCTATCTGGAGAGTCTCATTATCTCCAAGTCCTTGGAGCTGCCCAGGCCAGTCTTTCTTCTCCCTAAATTCCCCTTATTTGCTTTAGGCAGGGTTACCTGCTTTGCAGCTGCTGGTTTCCCAAGCTGTTGCTAGGAGATTGTTGGGGATGCCGCTATTTGACCTCAGTGGAGTCCCTTGGACTGGGCCTGGGGTTGGGCATGAGGAGGCCAGAATGGCCAGCCAAGAAGCAGGGTAGGTCATCTGCAATCAGTCTCTAATGGAGTTTCCCCAGCTCTCTAGGAGTGAGATCTCTAGCTATAGTGCTCAGGCAGAAATTTGTTTTGGCTGCTTCATCCTCCCAACCTCCATCCTCCCTAGGGCGAGGCCCTCTCACAAGGCTTGTCATTTTCCCACTTGTGGGGTGGGGGTGGGAGGACTGGTAGCAGGCCAGAAACCATACAAAGAGGTGCCTTGTTAGCTTCAGTCTTGACAGGGAAGGAATGGGAATGGGAAAGGGGCGACAACTCGGGCAGCTGCAGGTAATAGCTTTCAGCTTCCCAGCAAAGAGAAGGGGAAGTGTTGAGAAGCAAGGCCTAGGTGCTTAGGGCTTTTGGTATGACTACCTACCTCTTGGCCTTTCTTTTCTAGATTACATCTCATTTTTTTAACCCTTACCTTCTGTCTTTGAATCAATATTGTTTATTGGTTCCAAGGTAGAAGAGCAGTAAGGGCTAGGCAATGGGGATTAAGTGACTTGCCCAGGGTCTCACAGCTGAAAGTATTTGAGGCCAGATTTGAACCTAGGACCTCCCATCTCTAGGGCTGGCTCTCAATCCGCTGAGCTACCCAGCTGCCCTCGATGTCTCAGATCTTTTGGGGCATGCCTTCTGGCACTCTTTTTGTAAGCACCAGGAGGCTACTGGACTATGCCTAGTTGCTTATTATTTTCCTGATGCCTCTGAATGCTGAACCATAAGCAGTTCCAGGTTAGGGGTGCTGCTTAACCACTGTCAGTGAGGTTAGGGGTGGGAACAGAAGGGGCAGAAATAGAAAGCCATTGTTTTGTTCATCTATCTATCTATTTATCTATCCATCCATCCATCCATCCATCCATCCATCCATCTATTCACTTACTCATTCAGTCATTCATCTATCAAGATTCTGCTGTGTACAGAACCCTGGGCTAGATGTTAAGGGATTTAGGATAAATTAGGATAAGACTCAGGATTCACCCTTTGTCTCAGATTGAGCCCTTTTCCAGCTTCCTGTGGTCCCCACCCTAGTAGAAAGTAGCTCACAGCTAGCTTTCTGGAAAGCCACCAGTTATGTTCTTCTTCCCACCTTTTCAATAGGCTTGAAGTGCAGGACAGTACCCTTGGATTTTATATTGATGATTAATAGCTCCTATAGTGTTCACCCCTTTGAGTTGGAGACAATACTTAGTTTCCTGGTGAACTTTATGGGAGTCTAGATATTGGACCCAATGCCATCCACCTTGGCATGATCCAATATTGAGCCAGGTACAGAGTGGCTTCTCCCTTCAGAGCCTTCTTTCAAAGAGACGACCTGGAACATGAAATGTGCCATCCATTGTAAGGGGTAAAATTAGGCTTGTTGACTGAATATATTATACTAGTGGTCATCAGGGATTAATTCAATCCCAATAAAAATACTCAAGTCAGTTTGGGGTTTTTATGATGGTTTAATTACAATAGAGGGAAGCAATTAAGATGAAGAAGAGAGAGAAAAGGGTATAAGATTTCTCCGACCTAGCCTAAGCCAAGGAAAGTTCAGAGAACTCAGCCACAAGGCCTCCTCATAGGATTAAAACTAGCTCGGCTTCCAGTCACGAGGTTTACTCTAAGATGAGGGGTTTCCTAAGAGGATAGTGCTCTAGGAGGTAAAGGAAAGGAGGAATCAGCCTAACCACTCACGCAGGTCGCTCAGAGAAGACCCCTCACCTAACCCATGCTACAGAACTTCTCCAGTCACCTCACTGGCAAGCTGCAACCCTCAAACCACCAAGACATCCAGCACACTGCCATAAGCCACATGAGCCAGAGAGAGAGCCACATCTCTGCAAGAGAGGCTGGAGATAGGAAGTGACACAAAATATATAGACTGTTCTTTACATCCCAATTGATATCCAACAGGGCTCCTGAAAAAGTCACTGAGTAAAGTGTTTTACACAGTCAAAGCCAAGGCTTTGACCTGCATCCGGGAGGCAGGAGCTGTCAGGGTAAGGAGGGTAGCACTGCTGGGAGCCCATGTGGGCCTCTGAGACTGTGGAGATAGTCCAGAGAAAGATGGGCAGGAGGAGAGAAGATAATTGGGGAGCGCAGAAAGGGAGAAGCTGAAGAAAGGGGTTTGCTTAGAGAAAAAGGGGAGGCCTTTGGTTATGCACTAGGGATGGGGGGGATTCCTTGCAGTTGAAGCAGTCATTGTCCCCCTCTGATGGTAGCTGGTGCTTCTGTTTCAGCCCGAGATTACTGCAATGGTGTGGACTGCGGTTGTGAGTTTCAGTGCTTGAGTTCTGGTAGCTCTGATGAAGCAGGTAGTCCTGACAGTCGAATGTATGGAAAAAGGGGCCAGGACCTAGCTGGCCCTATGCCACCTGGTGGGGCATAGTCTCTCTGGGGATTAAGGGACTATGCTAGGAGCCCAGACTGTGCCACTCGTCTGCTTGGTCCTGATTGATGGCTGCTCCCAGGATGACATCTTAGTGTGAGTAGCAGGGGTCAAGGAGGACAGAAGTAGGGAGAAGGATAAGACCAAGCACTAAGGTATTCTGGGTTCCATGCAAAGGCTACCCTGAAGAAGATGGAATAAATTCATAGCAAAAAAGGCAGAGGAGTTCGAGGGCTCGTAACCTCATTTTGACCATTACTAGCTGTGCGATCTTGGACAAGTCACATCCCTCTTCAGGCTCCCAGTATCATCATGCATAAAAGGAGGTCTGAGTACCACCCTCGGGGAAGAGGTGCAAACAAACACAGGATTCCTCTTGTCCCCAAATCGAGGGCAGGAGCTTGTTTCTTTGAGATCCTGGATGGGGATGTTGCCTCCTGGTTCTGACCCTGAGTGTTCTGGGTCCTCGGATATCAAGATGTATGCGGTGGGGGGTAAATGAGGTGGTGGAGGTACTGGGTGAGTTCCCGTGGAATCTTTCCTCCTTCCCCGACCTGGCAACACTTCTCTCCTGATTTCATCCCTATGACGCACATGCTGAGGCTCTGAAAGTCAACATTTGTCCTAGTGAGAACAGCCTTCCATGCAGCAACCCTCGTCTGTCCAAGTTACTGCTGCTAGTCTCCTTCCTCCCTTCCCTCTGGTCTAGTGGGAAACACTGTAGAAGAAGGAATTGAGAAATCTGGGGTCTAGCCCTGCCACTAACTCGCTCTGATATTTTAGGTAGTCACTTCCTGTCTGTAAGCCTCAGTTTACTTTTCTGTAAAACGAAGGGAGGTGGAGTTGCATTTTGACGTTATATGGTGGTTTGGATTCAGATGATAAGAGTAAAAATCCTTGCTCTTCTTATCTGTATAAGCTTGGGCAAGTCGTTTCAAAGAATCAGTTCACAAGTATTTATTAAAGGCTTGTTATGTGCCAGGCGTTATGCTCCAGCTTCACAGGCTTCGGTAAAATGAAGGGTTGGATTTAGATGATTTCCAAGGTCTGATTTGTAATTCTAAATCTCCCTAGCCCTGGGCTAGTTGGAATAGGATTTGGGTAGGGCATTCTAGGGGAGATAGTTATCTTTATTTGGCCCAGGGAGGGCTCTTCTTTCCTACCCTCCCACCTCCACCAGAAAATAGGATCCAAGGGATTGCCAAAGGATTTCCTAGGATGCAAAGGAAGACTCTAGCACCAGGAAGGGTGAAGCTGAGAGGAAGAACAAAGGACAGAAAATTTTCTTAAGGCCACCACTGACCCAACTAATTAGTCGAGTGGAGGTCCTGGAGAATCAGCTAGCCAATCAGAAGTGAGAATCTGCAGCATTGAGGATTCAGGTCGACTTGCAACTTCTTCGGTCTCTTCCTGCCCACGCTGAGGACCGGCCTACTCAAGCAGGCATCTGCCGGAAATGAGCATCTGGGACCTGTGTCGCTTCCACACTTAAAGCGGAATTCGAACAGACTCGCAGATGCTGCGCAGGCTCCCCCTGAAACAAGCTTCGGTTTGCCGCACTTTCAGCGTAGGGGCCTGGTCTGCAGTGCCCTCTGGCTAGAACTCAGGCCCTTACTTCACTGTGCATTCATGTGCTGTTGTCTTTTCTTTGTTTCAAATTATGACCTGATCTCTAGTTCGGATAAGTCTGTCTGTCCAGCTCCTTATTCCGCTATTCGATGGCTAGAAAACAGCCGGATTGGGTACCGCACTGGATAAGGAGTCCGCCCCCCCCCCCCTCCGCCTCCAGCCAGACGGAGCTGCTCCGGGGCCGGGGCGTTTTCCTAAGAGAAAGGAGCATTGTGCAGGGGGTGGATTAGGGGGTGGGGGCAGGCCGGAGGGGCCGGGTTTCCCAGAGTTTTGATTATTCATCCGAGAACAGAGGACTCCTTATGAGCTGAACTGGGTTGCGGGGAAGAGACCTGTTGCAGGGAAAAAGCCAACAGGAAAGGGAGTTTTCCTTCTCACCAATCTCGGAGGGAGCTAGTAGTCCTGGCCGAGCTGTTAAGGAACAGGCTTGACACCCATTAAGTTTTCTCTCCTGCAGCTTACCACTAGGAAAGAACTGATTGTAGAAAAGCCTCCTTGGTCATAGACAAGGATCCCCGCGGTTGGAATCTCGCCCTTGATAGCTGGGTGACATTGGGCAATCCACTTTCCTCTCTTGGCCTCGGTTTGCCATTTGCAAAATGAGAGCTGGAAGGGAAAGTCTTTAAGGTGCTCTTTGGTTCCTGACCCTGTATCACGCACCAGTTTTAGATCGTTTATCTCGTGACTATGATATTCTATCGGTCTCTGACACAACTTACCCCTGTTCTGTACATCGTAACACAGGCTGCCCCACAGTCTGTCTGGTCTGCTCTGGCTAGTGTATGACCAGTTGAAAGCACCTTTGTTCTGCAGCCTTTGACCCAAGAACCATTATCAAACATAGTTCCACCCTCCTCCGCCCCCCATTTTTAAGAGTACTGAAATTCACCCACTTTTTACCTTCTCTGGTTTCAGGGTCGACGTGGGTCAAATCTAGCAAAGGACGCTGCTTTGGGGGCTGGAATACGGCTGTCTAGCACACACTCCCCGCCCGCGCCCCAGCCCCGCAAGACGATGAAGTGACTGAAAGGCTCAGTATTCGAGGTAGTTTGTACTCCCTAACCCAGCACCTGCATTCCTGGATCACCTCCCTCTAAAGCCTGATGAGGACTCAATTTCCCGCCCGCCCCACCTTCCTTCCTCCTCGACTGAAGCTGCGGGCTTCTTCCACCGCCACCAGGTGGCACAATGAACTACTACTTGGACCCGCCTAGCAACCAAGATTAGCTCCACTCTGCTCTGGGAGCCTGAACATTTTGGAGGAGAAAGAGATCCTGATTATCTTGGCAAAGGAAGAGAGCAAGATTGCTCTACTCAGTGAGAATAAAATGGCCAAATCCTAAAGTTCCCACTCTTATTCGCTCTGGGCGAGATTGTGATTTCCTTGGTGTAGGGAACACAGAGTAAGACAAGTTTCCATTATTAATGTAGATTGATACCTCTTTTCCAATTCCTAGTCTTAGAGATCTCAATGCCAGGATTACTTAGAAGTTGAGAGCCTCAGGGACAGCTGAGTAGCTCAGTGGATTGAGAGTCAGGCCTAGATTCGGGAGTTCCTAGGTTCAAATCTGGCCTCAGACACTTCCTAGCTGTGTGACCCTGGGCAAGTCACATCACCCCCATTGCCCAGCTTTTACTGTTCTCCTGCCTTGGAACCAATATATAGTATTGATTCCAAGACAAAAGGTAAGGGTTAAAAAAAAAATTGAGACTCTCCTCCAAGGGTCATACAGCTTATAAGTGTAAGAAGCTGTATTTGAACCCAGGTCTCTCCCTGACCTCTCCCCTGCTCTCTTGGAAAGAAAGGAAGTAGTGCAAAGAAGAGTGAATCTGAAGTTAGTAAAGTGAGTTTGAGTGACAGGTTTGCCACTAGCTTTAAGAAAGTCCTGGGGCAAATTACTTTCTCTTTCTGGGTCTTATTCCACCTTTGTGACTCAGGGAGTTTCCATACAGCTCAGACTTCCTCTGTATTGAAAGTCTCTCCAGCTCTAGTACCCTAAGATTCTTGGGTTCTTTCTCAGGTTCTTAGAAAAGAGAACCTGTATTCTAAGGTTCTTTACAAATTTGCTAGCTTATGATTTTAGAGATCAACCTTTGAGCCCCCTCAGATAAAACTAGAAGTTATTTGTCCTATTAGCTGTGGACAAGCCAGGCCTGAGTGCCAGAGGGTTGGGGACTAGAGAGAAGGGTCCAGTTTGGTTGATCTGCTTGCAGTTTTATATCAACTTTTCACAGAACACTTCTGGTTGAACTCTGTTTTCAGTTTGGCTAGGGTAAGGCTGGAGAAGTAGGGGCAGAGGCAGATCTATGAGGAACCTGGCATGGGTGTTTAGGAGTAAGGAGGGTGGCTACATTCAGGCCCAAAGGAGAAGGAGCCCTAGAAACCATCTCCACACATTTAGTAGGGAAATTGTGTAGCTCTGATCCCATCCAGGACTTTATATTATTCAGGTAGCTGTCAATAAGGGAGGAAGGGGAAGGCATCATACTCTAAGTAGGGATTGGATCAGATTGCCTCTTGCTCTATGATTTTAAGAATTAATGAGTTTAAAATTCTCCGAGTTCACAGTTGGGAACACCTCTCTACCAAGTCCTATTCAGGGTCATAAGATTCTGTTAATATGACATTCTGAGTCTGATTCTGATCCCAAGATTGTATGATTCCAAGTTTATCTGACCCAAATATTTTAAGTTTCTCATTTTTTAGAGGTCTGTGGTAGGATTGGGAGTTTCCCCTGAAAACAGGGAGAAGACATTGGGGGGGGGTGGAGATACCTTGTGGGAGTTCTCATCTACTCTGTCCCTTGTCAGTCTGTTCCTCCATCCCCCACCCCTCCTTCTCACCCTATGAGCCTTTTGTCCTCTCAGATGGTCAGGAGCAAGACTGAGGTTGTCATGGTGCCCAGAGGCCCTATTTTGGCACTGGCTACCTCCCTCCATTGTCAGGGTTGGGTACCTACAGAAAGGTTAGAGAAACAACAAACACAATAATCATCAGTCAAACTGTAAAGGGACAGCTGAGTCAGCAATGGAAAGGAGAAGGAAGAAGAAATAGGAGACTTGAATCCATGTCATGCATAGATTAGATGAAAACATGAGGGATATTTTACTTGGAAGGTGGTGGTGGTGAGTGGTGATTGGCTAATTGTTGTTGGTGATTATTGTCCTTAGTGTTGAAAGAAGACCAAAATGATACCACTATGTTGGGGGTTGATGTATAGTGTATCTGACTATGGCTAATCAGACCAATAAAAGCTCTGAAGGCTCTCCTGAAGGTGGGGCACAAATAGCCTCTATGAATATTGGGCTGGGGATATTTCTAAATTTGTACATCTTATATTTTCTTGCTATTACAATTCTGCTTTGTTCATAGAGCACAGCATCTTCTTTGATGTGGGCATGCCATGCAAGATGGTCCAATGCCAGTCTCTCCCATGTCTCACTATTGATACCAAAGTTCTTCAGAGAAAACTTAAGAGAGTATCCTCATATTGATTCTTCTGACCTTCATGTGTGAGTTTATCTTGTGTGAGTTCTCTAAAAAAGTCTTTTAGGAAAATGTGTGTTGGGCACTCAACAACATGGCCAACCCATTGGAGTTATGCTTTCTGAAACAAAGCCTATATGTATATGCTTGGCAGTTCAGCTCAGGAAAGGACCTTATCTTCACCTAATGTTCACCTTATCATTTGCCAAGTGATCTTTAGAGTCTTCCTGAGACAATTCAAATGGGAAACAATTCAATTTCCTGATATCTGTCTAGATATCTGGTTTCACAGGCAAAAAACGAGGTTAGTACAATGACTCTGGAGACCTTCAGTTTGGTAGGCAGTGCAATACCTCTTCTCCTCTACACATTCCTTCAGAGCCTTGAAAACACTGAATTAGCTCTGGCAATCTGTGCATCAACCTACTAAAGTAAGTGAACTTACCTACAACATTCCAGATTTCTCCTTTTTCTGTTACTGATACACACATAGGGATGGAGCAGTGCTGGTTGGTAGAGAACCTGTTTTCTTCCTGTTAATTGTTACATCAAAAACTGGCACAAGGGGCAGAGAATTGCTCCATACTCTGTTGCACCACCTCTCTGAGGCTGCATCGAGTGCACAATTGTTTTGAACAGAAAGTCATGCCCCCTTCCCTTTAATCTTGGCTTGTGGCTTCTTCAAGATGAATTCATTTCTCATCAGTTCAGGAGCTCATCTTATTTTCATCATGCTGTTTTCATCCTCACTGAAAATGTCTGTCAACATCACTGAACACATCCTGCTAAAAAGCATGGGCAGCCCTTGCTTCATTCTATAGGTGAGTCATGGAACTGTTGTACAATATTGATGAAAAGTGGAGGGTACTTGGGGTGGAAAGTGGAACAGATATGGCAGCCATCTTCAAGTATCTGAAGAGCTGTCCAGGGGAAGAGGGAATTGATCTGTTTGGTTCCAGAGGGGAGAACTAAGACCAATGAGTAAAAGCCATGGAAAGGCAGGTTTTAGCTCAGTGCAAGATAAAATTTCCTATCAATTGGAATTACATGAAAATAGAGATTTTATGCAGAGAATGGCTGGCTGGCTACTTATCAGGAATCTTATAGAAGGAGCTCCTGCATCTGAGAAGCTGTGTTTGGTCTAGGCTACCTCAGAGATAACCATCTCTGAGATTCTATGGTCCTAAGATCCCATTCTCTAAGATTCTCTAATTCTATGAGTCCAAGATCTTAGTATTTGACCATTCATTGGACTGCTGCCTTCTTGATGACCCAGACTACAAGTTCCTGACCACTCAGGCAATTTAACTAGACAGTTGATAGCAAATCCATAGAGTGGTGATGGGCAACCTTTTGAGCTTGGTGTGTCAAAAGTTGCCAAAAAACCAAGCATAATTCAGGTGATGTGTCACTTTGAGAGAATAACCATAATTTAACAATATTTATAGTTTAAATAACAAAAATATATAATTGTAATATATCACTGTATTTAATGAACTAAAAATGAATTATTTAATTTACCTGCTTAGTGACTTCTTTGTTCTTCTGTCAGTTGGTTTCTTTTCTTGGTCTTGATATTATTTAACTTGTGTGGGGTGCCATGAACTAAGATAAGTGAGGGGGAGGGGGAGTTCTTTAACTAACCTGCCCATTAGTGACTTTTTTGTTGCTGAATTTCATTGGCTAAATCTTCAATTGAAGGTTGGTATTTTGTACACCTCAAGCCCAAGCAAGCACTACTAACTTCATCTGTCAATCTGTCTCTTTAGTTGGTTTTGATATTATTTAACAGCTGAGAATAAGGTCTCACAAAAGTACCTAGAGGGAAAAATTGTGAGTAAAGACATTGCTATATTTTTCAGAGTGCTAAAAGTGTCTGGTAATTGGTTCTAGGCACTCTTCCATTGCACGTGGGCTGGAGCCTTGCCCAGTCTTCCACTGGCCTGGCCCCAACTCTTCCTTCCCCATCTGCTGGCCCTGGGGTGCCATGAGAGCAACGATGTTGCCATCAGCCAGCCTGCCTTTCCAAGCTTGTGTGTTCTTCCTCCCCACCCCCATGGGAGCCCCACATGCCCCTGCTGCCTGGCATGCCACCTGTCCCCACAGCTAGCACATGGAGCAGCTCTTCCCCTTGGCTGGGCTGGGGCATGGCCATGGCCATGGCTGCAGGCGAGGCTCCCTGAGCAGCTCCTGGCCCTGAGGTGGGCTGAGCCCGCATGCCGCCGTGTGTCATTGAAAATGGTTACATGTGTCAGTGCTGATTTGCTTTTCATGGGTTTGCCATCACGGCCATAGAGTATGCCTTCTTGCTCCCAGGGCCATCCCAATCAATATATTGAGTCCCACCTACTGTAGGTGAGGCAGGATCTAATAGCCACATTCCTCTGAGGCAGAAAATCTTCACCTAAGATCTATGCACTTGGTGTTTTCTTTTTATCTGGTTTTAAATTTGAAAACTACATCTAAATATAGTTGGTTTTTTATCCTTTAAATTTTATTTTATGCAATTAAACATATTCACATATATATTCATAAACATATTCTTCTGAAAAGAGGTCCCTAGACTTCCAATACAAAAAATTCAAGAGCCCCTGCTTAGAGTATTAGAGGGAAAATGCTCCTCTCCTAGAGTGTAAATGTAAACATTTTAACAAAGGAGTCTTAGAGGTCTTGTAGGCAAGGTAGTTGACCAATGGGAAAGTATTTGGGGGAAGACCATTATAGAAATATGCTTTATAAAAGTTCTATTCCCCCTGAATCTAAAGACCCTCACACACCATCCTATAGGTAATATAGTGCATGTAGTATGAGGGATTTGAAGGATGCTGAGGGGTCATCATCAATGCAATGAGAAGAGCATGATGGAGTTAATACAAGAAAACCTCTTGGCAGAGGTAAATTTTGAGCAGAAGTTTCAAAAATAGGAGATGGTGAAGTAGAGGGAGGTATCATTTAATTAATTAGGCCAGCATTGGTGAACCTTTTAGAGATCAAGTGCCCAAACTTCACCTTGAAGCCACCTGTGAACCACCCCCCTCACCCCTTACCCAGAGGGAGAATGTGCTCGAATTGGTCTGCTGCAGGAGGTAGGGCATGAAAAAATGTCTTCAGGCATGGTGGACAGGGGGAAAGGAGCAAGTCCCCTCTGTGCCACTGGGGCACGCATGCCACATCTTTGCCAGCATAGCACTAGGCTAAAGCAGAGAGTATGAAGAGGGAAGTAATCAAAAGTGAAGTTAGCTAGGGACTTTGAAAACCTGAGGAGCATCCCAGTTTTAGGGTAACCCAAGCCCTCACTTCATATCACCTTGGCCTTTGCTAGGATTTCAAAAATATTTCCTTTCCTGAGCCATAGTTAGGTCTTCTTTGCTCTCGAGGGTACAGTTTAGTTGGTAAGGGCTAGGCAATGGGGGTCAAATGACTTGTCCAGGGTCATACAGCTAGGAAGTATCTGAGGCCAGATTTGAACCTAGGATCTCCTGTTTCTGGGCCTATCTCTCAATCCACTGAGCCACCCAGCTGCCCCCTTGGGTCTATAAATTTTTCATGCTTCCAAGGTGGTGTGATCAAAGGAAAGATGTGGTTACGGCTTTGTTGATCTCTGCTCTGGTCTTTACCTAGGAAAGTCAACTGTTCTTCTGCAGTCACAAGAACCAGTGATATGGCTTCTGCCCCCTGCACAAAAAAGGCCAATCTTTTTTTTTTTTAATATATTTTATTTGATCATTTCCAAGCATTATTCGTTAAAGACATAGATCATTTTCTTTTCCTCCCCCCCCCACCCCCCATAGCCGACGCGTAAGTCCACCGGGCATTAGATGTTTTCTTGATTTGAACCCTTTGCTTTGTTGATAGTATTTGCATTAGAGTGTTCATTTAGAGTCTCTCCTCTGTCATGTCCCCTCAACCTCTGTATTCAGGCAGTTGCTTTTTCTCGGTGTTTCCACTCCCATAGTTTATCCTTTGCTTATAAATGGTGTTTTTTTCTCCTGGATCCCTGCAAGTTGTTCAGGGACATTACACCGCCACTAATGGAGAAGTCCATTACGTTCGATTACACCACAGTGTATCAGTCTCTGTGTACAATGTTCTCCTGGTTCTGCTCCTCTCGCTCTGCATCACTTCCTGGAGGTTGTTCCAGTCTCCATGGAACTTCTCCACTTTATTATTCCTTTTAGCACAATAGTATTCCATCACCAACATATACCACAGTTTGTTCAGCCATTCCCCAGTTGATGGGCATCCCCTCATTTTCCAGTTTTGGGCCACCACAAAGAGCGCAGCTATGAATATTTTTGTACAAGTCTTTGTGTCCATTATCTCTTTGGGGTACAGACCCAGCAGTGCTATGGCTGGGTCAAAGGGTAGATATTCTTTTGTCGCCCTTTGGGCATAGTTCCAAATTGCCCTCCAGAATGGTTGGATCAGTTCACAGCTCCACCAGCAATGAATTAATGTCCCTATTTTGCCACATCCCCTCCAGCATTCATTACTTTCCTTTGCTGTTATGTTAGCCAATCTGCTAGGTGTGAGGTGATACCTCAGAGTTGTTTTGATTTGCATCTCTCTGATTATAAGAGATTTAGAACACTTCTTCATGTGCTTGTTAATAGTTTTGATTTCTTTATCTGAGAAAAAAAGGCCAATCTTACTCTCTAACTTGGAACTGAGACCAGAAGCTACTTATGGGCAGTGAAACAAGTTCCTATAGTAAGTGCCAGCCTAGGGTCCCCTGTAATCTCTTTCTAGTCAGTTGTGTGACTGCCTTAGCACCTCTGGGCAGAGAGCTCCTAAAACTTTGCTGCTACTCTCTCAGCTGCCTCTAAAGCCCACCACTACTGTTGCTGCCATATGTGTTCCAGGCTGGCCATAGGACAGTGGTATGGGGTTTTCTAGTAAATCTTTAATGTCTTATTCTAAAAAAAAATATTCATGAGTCACTTTCACATTGAATCTCTATATTAATCAATATATTCTCTATTACTTTTTTAAAAGTTTAGACAATGAATAAATCAGTTAATCAAGCCCTACTTGGAGTGTTTGCTGGTTTCTGAAGTATAAATGCTCACAATGAAAATATTACATTTGACTCTCTACAGCTGGCTCTAGCATCCTTCTGGGAAGTGATAATAATAACTTAAATTTCTGTAGAAGTGAGTGGGATAAAATAAAATGACCACCCACCCGAATTACAATTACAAACCTGGAGTCAGAGAATAGACAGTATAAGAAGCAGTCTTTATTCTTTTTCACGAGGAAGGTCGATTGCTCTAATGGCAATGCCAATACATGAGTGCAGATACAAACATTTTATAGATTCCTGATGCAAGACCCCCCCCCAACTCTGCCCAATACCCCATTAGCTTGGGGGCCAAACTTACAATCTAGGCATGCAAGTCTACCCAAACAGAAAATAGCAGATAAATAATAGCATGAGCTCATCATGAGCATCCACCAGGGAGGGGATAGGTTATGGAGAGATAGCCATGTCCTCAGGAGGAGCTCCTCTGGCTTCTAAAGGACTGAGGAGATAAGGAGGTAGGATAGACTAATGGTTTTCTTCCTTGAGATAAGAGGCCTCCCAATTCACTGGGCCTGTGGCAATAACAAAATATCTTTGAGGTCTTATTCTGTAATCCTAAACAGGCTTTCATTCCCTAATGGGGTCTAGGATGGATGTCTACCCTGAGAAGAACAAATGAATTCTTTTTATTCCCCACAGAAGCATGAGTTTTATAAATTGCTTCTCTCACAATAAAACTGGTTGGTAGCTGGTATAGATTCAGAAAATGAAACTCAGGGAGATGATTTGCCCAAGACCCCACAAGAAAGTGTGAGAGTTAAGTTCCTTGACTCCAAATTAAGAACTCATTATGGTGTCCTGGGAGGCGTGTGCCCAGGCCTCCTGTTTCTCCCCAGGGGAGGGGTTTGTCAGGTTTCTCCCAGAGGTTTCTTCCTTGTTTTTTCCTTCTCCACAGGAGGCAAGTCTTGAGGGCCACAGGGCCTCCCTTCTGGTGTTATACAAGCCCTGCTGCCCCAGGCAAGAGGTGAGAGGGTCCCGCCCCCTAGGCCCCCTCCCACTCCCTTAAACAGGGTAAACTTCAGTCACTCTGGCCCTTCCCCTCACAGGCTTCTCTCTCCAGCAAGCACCATGTACCCCAGTTGTCTGTTCTCCATCATTTTGTTCCTCTTTGTGACTCAGGCTGGAACATATAAGCCTATTCCTCCAAAGGGTGAGTACCCAACAAAGTCCCCCTTTGAGAGTGGTCAGGGCAGCCCATGGCTTCAGAGAGGGAGCCTGCTGTCCCCAGTGACCTGACAGGCCAGCTGCCCTCAAGATGTTCTCAGGGATAGATAGATGGAAGGATGGATTTGACCTCCAACTAACCAGAGGCTACTGGGGATAGAGGGTGGGATCCATCCATCAACACATTTCTTCTCTCCTCTTTCCCCAGATAATTCCCCCTAGTTCTACACAGAACTACCTTCCCCGTCTTAAACCCCACTCTGAGATCCTTCATTTTCATGGTGTAATACAAGACAAGTACTAGTTATTGTTGTTCAGTTGTTTCAGTCCCATTGAAATCTTCATGACCCTATTTGGGGTTTTCTTGGCAAAGATACTGGAGTGGTTCACCATTTTCTTCTCCAGCTCATTTTGCAGATAAAGAAACAGAGGCAAATGGAGTTAAGTGATTTGTCCAGAGTGGTATAAGTAGGAAGTTTCTGAGGCCAACAGATCTTTCTGTCTCCAGGTCCAGCACTCTTATCTACTGTGTCACTCAGCTTCATTGAGTGCTGGACCAGGAGTCACAGATCTAAGCTCTAGTTTCTGTCCTTCCATCACCAAGTAAGTGTGTGAGCTTTGACAATGACCCCCACTCATCTTCTTCAGCTGTAAAATGGGAGCATTGGATTAGAGAGGGAGACAATCCCTTCCATTTCCAACATTTTTTAGGTTCTATCATTTAACTCTTCCAAAGTGTTACTTTGACTGTAGAAAGGGCACGATGGTGCTTTATTACCTTCCTTATGGGGTGGTTGGGAGGACCAAATGAGATAAGGGGTATAAAGTGCTTTATGAGTGCCAGGTACTAATTAAATGTTAAGTCACTCTTAGCTTTATTCTTACTCTCATTGAGAATGAGAATACCTGAGCCTCCTTTGAGGAGCCTCAGCCTCATCTCTCAGGGTGGGACAAAAGGCATAGAATCCCAGGGCATGGAACTACCTAATATTAGCATGTGGCATGTCAGAGCTTGAGTCATGTAGCCTAATCTCCTCCTTGGACAGATGAGGAAGCTGAGAACCAAAGAGAAGGGATTTTGGGTATCAGTCAGCAAGTGGAGGAGACATTTAAGGGTGAGGAACAATTTCCATTTTTCCAAGACCTTAAGTTTTACAAAGCATTTTCTTCCTAGCAGCTTTGAGAGATAGGTACTGCAAGTATTATCCCCATCTGCAGGAATCTGAAGGAGACCCACTGGGAGAGATAGTCTGGTGGGTGATGCCTGTGCTATTTTAATGTCTTAGAGAGGCCACTGGGTCAGGGGGGATGTCAAGGACTGGTCACCAATCCCTTCTCCCCCTCTTAGGATCCACAAAAACAGGGACCTGTCCAGACGATCATGCCCTCTGCAAAAGGATCTATCTGGGCAAGTTGGAGGGTGATAGGGATTATGATGGTAATCGGGAATGCTGTTTCTATTATTGTCACTTCAATTGTAGGTACACCGTAGAAGAAAGGTTCTTAGGTAAGTATAGACCACTTCTAGTCCCCATTTAGTCCTTTCCCTTCACATCTTGGGCCAAACTGCAAATGACCACTATCAGATACTGCTCCCTGGAGAAGGGGAAAGGCATGACTTCTCTGGAAAGAACTGAATTGACTAGTTTGGGTTCTGTCAGATTTTGTGAGAAGAATAGGATGGATTCCAGTCCATTGTTACCTGCATGGTGTTAGATGAATTGCTTTACCTTTCTAGGACTATTTTCTCATAAGAAAAGTGAGGACCCCTCTTAGCTAATTTCTGATTTCTATGCCTCAGTTGCCTCATTTTTAGAATAGGGAGACCTTGCCACTCTCCCAGGATGGGTATATGGCTCACCTGTGAAATTATTATTATTATTTTTTTAAACCCTTACCTTCCATCTTAGAATTCGTACTGTGTATTGGTTCCAAGGCAGAAGAGCAGTAAGGGCTAGGCAATAGGGTTTAAGTGACTTGCCCAGGGTCACATAGCTAGGAAGTGTCTGAGGTCACATTTGAACATAGGACCTCCAATTTCTAGACCTGAATCTCAGTCCACTGAGCCACCCAGCTGTCCCCTCACCTGTGAAATTTGATGTAGTTTAATTATTATAGATGGGATGCTTCCAGTAAGGAAGCAAAAGTCTGGAGAAGTTCTCCCTCTGACCCAAGTTATTCATATCCCTCCTAAGTAGTAGTGATGTCGGGATTCTGCCCAGACACACCAGGTCAATATGAAAAGAAGCCTCTGTCAGACAACTGTACCTGTGATGGAGATTGTTGAGGGTTGGCCAAGTGCTGTCCAGGAGCCTGTGGGAAGGAATGCCATAGACCTCACCTAGGTAAAGAGCTGAGTTCACTTTGGTCCTAGGGTGGCTCAGGGCCCCATGGATGCAGATCTCTGAGATACCTTGGGGAGGGAAATAGAGGAAAGAGAAGGATTAAACTCTACTTCGACCTGTAGGCAGAATGAGGAACAATTGGGGGTGAGGAAAAGGGGTTGCAAGAAAGTAGGTTTTAGCTACAGAAAGGAAATTCCTCGTAATAATAGCTGTCTAACTATGAATTGAGCTGCTTTGAAAGGTAGTGAGCTCATTGTCAGCAGGGCTGTTTAAAGCAGGGGTTGAATACCTGGACTTTGAGGTCTTTACCAGCTCAAAGATTCTATACATCTGTGATCCTAAGAATCAGTAAAAAACAAATTGTATATTTTTATTTATTATTTATTTACCAATTACATGTAATAACAAATTTATACATAAGTGTTCTGAAGTTATATGATCCAACTTGTCTCCCTCCCTCCTTCCCTTCTTCCTCCCAGAGCTGTCAAGCAACTCAATCTGGGTTATACGTGCATTATCACAGAAAATATAACCAAGTTGTATATTGAAAAGAACAATGACTTTGTCATCACAGAACTTGACTTTGAAACCTAATTCTGCTATTTATTGGCATGCCACTGGTGTGACACTGGGAAAGTCACTTAATCTTTTATGGGTCTCCATTTCTTTATTCATAAAATGAAGGACTTTGACTAGAAGATTATAAGTACCTAAGGGTCCACCTGACATTAAATCCTATGATTCTATGTCATTGTCATTTTGGAGGTAGAATCATAGCAATCTACCAGAGCTACCAGAAGGCTCACAATCCAACCTCCTCATTTTATGGATGATGAAAGTGAGGTAGAAATGGGTTCAGTGAATTGCTCAGGGTCATACAGCTAGTGTCTGAAGCCAAATTTGAACTTATGACTTCCTGACTCCAGATCTGGCACTCTATCCACTGTGCCATCAGGAATTTGTTTTGCTCCATAAAAATACACAAATGCACACAAACACACACATGTATACACATTTAAAAAGTCTAGGTAGATTCATGGGGGAGGTAGAAGGGTTGTTGGTTGTGATTATGAATCGATAACATGTAAAAGAGCAGAAGTGCAATGGAGTACTCCTTTCACCTGGGGACAAACTATCTGAAGGCACAGGAGAGTTCTAGGTCAGTGAAGTCACACAGGAGGAATTATAAGTTATAAGATGTGAAAATTTAAGGGAGGTGACATAAGAGAAAATTCTCTTTAAAAAGGCCTCTCTCAACTCAGTGCAGGAGTTGAGGATTTCAGTGAAGGACTGGAGATTGCTTGAGATGATCTTGTGGTGAGTGATAAAGACTGACTCTCTCTCCCTTAAAGCTCAGACCTAGGCCATTTGACCTAGGCTCTTTCTACTATTCTCTCTCTCTCTCTTTCTCTCTCTCTCTCTCCTTAATTCCTTCATTTGTATTAATTAAAATCTCCATAAAACACAGCTGACTTGGGTATTTTTATATTTGGGAAGTTTCCCATGGTGACCACTTTTTTTTAGATTTAAAATCAAGACACTAAAAATTATCTTTACAGTTTGGCGGAAACCTTTACAATTTTGGCAATTCACAGTCCTGAAACCCGCATTTTCGTGGTTACAGTTTTGGCTGACCATGAAGATTGTGACGAAAACCCTCAAAATTTCAGTGAAATCTCTTTCCTTTCTCTCTTTATTACTTGCTCTGTCAGTCAATTTTTTAAAAAAGTGCTAACTCAGCTTCAAAACACAGCTGCAAGTGTGGGTGAGTAAAAAACATTTCAATTTCTCCTTAAATTAAATAGAACACAGCTGTTTTAAATCTTAGCAACAGGGCACTAAGGTCCTGGCTGGGAGAGCAGTTTCTAAATATCTTTTCCTTTAGGGAACAACTGCCTAGATTAGGATTAAGGGAAATCTGGAGAAATCTTTGGCCTTATCCTGCTCCCCAAGTGGTTACTTTATAAATATGTGGCTACAGTCAGTTCACAACTTACTTAACAACTGGCTCATCAGCTCCATGACCAAACTTGTAAAATTCATATTCTTTGCCTCTCTGAATTTGCTCATACCATGGAGCTTATGGCAAAGTATAATCGACATGCTACTCCTCCTTGAGATTTTGATTGTTATATTGTATTTCCTTATAAAACCCACTTCTCAGTCAAACCAATCGATTGCTCCTTCTATTATTCAACAAAATGCAGAACTAAATACTTGGCTTGAGCTTATAGAGGAAAGTCAGGGGGAGATTGTAGCTTTTATGAGAAGCATTAAAAGAGAGTTAAGAACATTATCAGAATCTCTGTCCCACCCTGCTCTGGACACTAACCCTCCTAACCAACCCACTACTCCCCCTGCCAACTCGGCCTCAGAACCCCCTACTCCTAAGCAACCCACCCATCCCTTTGACCCCTTGGCCTCAGAAAACCCTACTCCTAACCAACCCACTCCTCCCCTGCCCATGCCCCCTGCCCAACCTGCTCAGCCCCAGTTTCACATCCTGCCCATGCTTCCTATCCCACACCCTCCACTCTAAGTTCACACCCCACACATGCTGACCATCCTACCACCTCCACCCTAAGTTCACAACCCACCCATACTGACCATCCTAATGCCTCTACCTTAACTTCACACCCTACTCATTCATCCAACCCTAACACCTCTGTATACTTTCCCCCAGCTAATGATCCTTCTTCCTTTGCCCTTCCTTCCCACCCTGCCCAATTCAATTCCCAGATCCTTCCTACCTCTGATCCTTCTGGCACTATGGGACAACAACAAACCCTCTCCCTCAGTGTGCTCAACCCTTCTCTTTCTCATACCTACCCCATTGAGAATAGATTAAGAAGCCTAGAAACAGAAACAGGAGTACCAAATAATTCAGATGGGTTATTTCCTTTAAAGGAAGTTCCAACTTTTAATAAAGATGGGAACTTGGTATCTGTAAGACACCACACACCTTTTTAACCCTGAAGATTTAAATAAATTTAAGGAAGATTTTCCATCATTTAAGGAAGATCCAATATTAATTATAAAAAAATTAGAGAACATATTCAGAACTTTCAACCTCACTTGGATGGATGTTGAAAATTTATTAGAAACATTTTTAACAAAAAGAGAAAAAAACAATATCATCTCTCTGGCTAATCAGAAGTGAGGTAGGAAAAGACATTGGAACCCCAATGTTGAACTAGATCACACAAAACTAAACCAGGCCAGAGAAGCATTATTGACAGCCATGAGAGCATGTTCTGATAGACCTGAAAAATGGTCAAAATTTGAAAGAACCTGACAAGAAATTGATGAGAGGTCCTCCCAGTTTATGGAAAGACTTATTGACATAGGAAATACATATATGGACCTTGATTTATCCAGAGAAAGGGACATTAGGCAAATACGTAGGCAATTCATTGAGAATTGTTTTTCAGTGGTAAAAGATTACTTTAAAACTAACTGTCCTAATTGGGACTCTATGGACCTTGAAGAATCGAGGAGAGTAGCAACCTGTGTTTATAAGGGTCATATAAAAAGACCTGAGGAACACAATATGTTAGTGGAAGACTTAAAGAAAGAAATTGAAATGTTAAAGAGACAATTGAAAAATAAGAGAGAAACCATAGCCCCCTTTCAGGAATCCATGGATAAATCAGTAACCTGCCACTTCTGTGGGAAGAAGGGCCACAGAATGATAGAATGTAGAACTTTTTTCATAATTATTAGAAGGAATACACAGTTTAATAACGACTTTAGAAATAATAACTATAGAAATAATGATAATGATCATGGAAACCAGAATTTTAGAAATTATAAAAATTATAACAATGACTATAGAAATAAAAATTTTAGAAACCAAAATTATAGCAATAGAAATTGGGAACATAATGACAGTGCTCCAAATGAAGAATATGATAATGCCCAATAACAATATATAAAACATGGTGCTCATACAAAAAATACTCGAGGTGCTAATGCCCCTCAGAGGGGTGCTCTTCAGGGGGTTGCCGAAGGAACTTCCCAAATACAATGAAGGTGTCTGGGGGGGGGCTGGGGCAGAGAAATCAGAGGATACAAACTTTGATTTTCTGGACCCTGATGTCCTACTACCCATTGTCCCTATCCACTGCACTCCCCATACTAATGAACCCCATGTTACCTTAAAGGTGGGTAACACCTATTATGATTATCTTTTAGACACTGGAGCTACCAGGTCTGTATTAGAATGTACCTGATTTAAATTGTTATTCTGTTGACTCACAAAGTGTAGTGGGAGTATGAGGAATACCCCAAAGAGTTAAAAAACTTCCCCCTAGAATGGTGTCTCTAGGACCCCTAGAGGTAGAACATTCCTACCTTTTGATGCCTGACTCCCCTTTAAATTTGCTGGGGAGAGACCTTATATGCAAACTCAGAGCCACAATAACTTGCTCCCCAGATGGTTCCTTATCATTGGAAATACCAGAGGAATCTTTACATTTACTCCCTACACTTCACTCAGAGAGCCAGGAGGAAAAAGAGCCTCCCACTTTTGAAATACCTACGGATATACCGGAGTCTCTTTGGGCCACATCTTCTTCCAATGTAGGCTTACTTAAATCTGCTATTCCTGTGCAGATAAAAACTAAATCTAGCCCACCTCATTCCATTCCTCAGTATCCCCTCCCAAAAGAGGCAATTGAGGGTATTACCCCAGTAATTAACTCATTAATTAAACAGGGAATAATAATACCTTGTAAATCTGAATACAACACGCCATCCTGCCCGTTAAAAAACCAAAAAGAGGGCCCGATGGCAAGCACCTCTATATATTTGTACAGGATCTGAGGACTGGGAATAACCACATTATAAAGAGACACTCTGTAGTTTCCAACATAATTACTATTATTTCCTCTATTCCTAGCACAGCTACATACTTTACAGTAGTAGACTTGTGCTCAGCTTTCTTTTCAATACCTATATATGAGAACTCCAGGCATATTTTTGCTTTCACCTGGAAGGGCTCACAATATACATGGAGTCATCTGCCCCAGGGTTATGTGGAAAGTCCAAGTTTATTTGCACAAATTTTGAGCCAAGACACAGATAATATAACATTTAAAAATGGCAAATTAATCAAATATATAGATGACCTACTCTTGGCTTCAACAGATGCAGAAACATGTCAGGAAGATAGTAAACACCTTCTTTTGGAATTGCACAAAAGAGGGCATAAAATCTAGAAGGATAAGGTTCAGTGGTGTCTCCCTAATGTAGAATATTTGGGGTTCATCTTGACTGTGGGTCCTCGCTATATTTCTCCAAAATGAATTGAAAATATTCAAAATTTAAGCGCTCCTACTACTAAGAAACAGTTGAGAGCAATCTTAGGGGCAACAGGGTTTTGCAGACAATGGATTTCTTGCTATGGAGAAATTACTAAACCCCTTATAGCTCTAACAAAGGATTCGGTCCCTGAACCCCTCAAATTAGAGCCAGAACACTTGTTAGCTCTATCAGATCTAAAACAGGCTATCCTGTCTGCCCCTGCTCTAGACATCCCAGATTACAACAAGCCATTTACTTTGTATGTACATACAAAGTAGCTTCAGGTGTTTTAACTCAGACTTTGGGGCCTTCTCAACGCCCAATTGCTTATTATTCTGTCCAACTGGACCCAGTAGCACCAGGAGCACCACCATGTCTTAGAGGAGTAGCTGCTACAGCCTTACTAGTGACAAAAACTGTTGATCTAGTATTGGGATGCCCATTAACAATTATGTTCCCACATGAGGTAGAAGCATTGTTGCTAAGGCATAGAACACAGGCATTTCTGATCAGCGAATTACAAGGTATGAAATAACCTTGTTAAAGTGAAAACATTACCTTAAAATGCTGTACAACCCATAACCCTGCCACCTTGCTTCCACATTTACCAAATTCAGGAGAACCATTACACAATTGGGAAACATTAGTGTCCATGGCAGAAAAACCTCGAGATAATCTCTTGGACATTCCCTTAGACAATCCAGATCTGGTTTTATTTACTGATGGTTCCTCTTTTATGAGAGATGTCATATGTTACACTGGAGCTGCCGAAGTCTCAGAATTTACCACTGAGTGGTCAGCTTCACTGCCCTCTAACATTAGCGCTCAAGGAGCAGAACTCATAGCTCTGAAGCACACTTGTATAATTGCCAAGGATAAAAAGGCAACAATGTATACAGATTCTAGATATGCTTTTGGCATTTGTTACTCAGTCGGAATTCTATGGCTCCAGAGAGGATTTTTAACCTCATTTGGAAAATCTATAGCTAATGCAGAAATTATTAATGAAATTCTTTCTGCTCTCAAACTGCCTGAAGCCCTAGCTGTAGTTCATTGCTCTGCCCATACAGGTGGCACTGACCCTGTCTCTAGGGGAAATAATGGAGCAGATACTGCTGTAAAGCTAGCAGCCATAGACGGGCCTGACTTAATTTTAACATTAACAACCACTGATGACTTAAATTTATCACTTTCCTATAATGAAAAGGAAGTGGAAAAATGGAAACAAAAATTCAAAGCAAAATAGATTAATGGAGTATGGGTGTCATCTGAAGGAAAACCCCTGCTCCCTAGAACTTTTGTGATTTTAAAAATCTCCATCTTGCTTGGTCTAGCACCCAAAATTGTGCACACCCACACTACACAGGCATGTGCTAGTCAATGACAAATCAGAAATAACTAACTGCCCACCTGGGCTGTCCTAAACCAAGCTTGAGCCACCATTGGCACTTGTGAGGCACAGGAAGAGAGGTAGGGAACAGCCTCGGGAATTTGCTCACTTCCTGTGGACAGAGCTAGGCGGCAGTTGGTGCTAGGAGCTCGAGCAGAGAGGAGGCCTGCAGACAGCTTTCCTTCAGATTGGTCACGTGAGTCAAGGACTGATTCTCTTCTCTACCTTGGCATTTTTGGGCCTAAAACTCCCTCTGGCTCTGCCAGAAGGTTGAGTTAACCCTTTTCCCTTTCCTCCTCTCTCCTTTACTCCCTGTCCTGTTTCCTTACTCCCATTGTGATTAAACCATCATAAACTCCATTCTGACTTGAGTGTTTCATTTTAGGAATTTCATAAGTAAATTCCTTGGTGACCATGAATTAATATTATAACAATCTTTAAAGGTGATTATTACCACAATGGTTTCTATCACCAGATTTGCCAATCTATTCATAAAAATGGTCACTTTGGTACCCAGGGAATCATGGACTCTGTTAAGAGAGTATGGATAGCCCCTGGTATAACTACTATAGCCTCTAAAGTATGTTCAGCTTGCTCTACCTGCCAAGCATATAACCAACATGCCTTTCATGGCAAAGCTTTTGGTGGGCGCCCTCTGGCTTATATAACTTTTGAACATCTACAAATAGATTTCATAACAATGCCAAAGGCTGGACATTATAAATTTTGTCTAGTCATAGTAGATCAACTGACCAGATGGCCAGAAGCATTTCCTGAGACCCGAGCCACAGCAACTTTTGTTGCTAAAGTACTTTTAAAAGAAATTATTCCTCACTTTGGCCTGCCAGCACATATTGATTCAGATAGAGGAAGTCATTTTACTGATTCCGTTCTAAATCAGATATATTCTTGCTTAGGGATAACTCCCAAATTCCATGTTCCATATCATCCCCAGAGCTCAGGCCAAGTTGAGAGGATGAATAAAGAACTTAAAACTATAATTGGAAAATTATGCGCTAAGACCCATTTAAAATGGCCTGAAATTCTTCCTCTGGTCCTGTTTTATCTTAGAAGCAGGCCTAGAGGAGACCTACACATCTCACTGTTTGAGATGCTTTTTGAACATCCGCCTATATAGGCTAAACCTTTTTCCCCTGCATATACATCACTATTAGGGGGAGATACTACTATTGCTTCCTATATATAGAAATTACAGCACAAACTGTGTGAACTTCATGAATCCAGAGCTGCAGTATAAGCCGGACCACTAGACTTTTCTCTTCATGACCTGAACCCAGGAGACAAAGTATATATTAAGAATTTCCAGCATATTGGAGCAACTTTGACATCGTGGGAAGGACCATTCCAAATATTGTTAATTACTCCAACATCTCTAAAGGTTGGAGAGAAGGACTCTTGGATTCATTGCTCACATGTGAAGAAAGCATCTTCTGTTGAGACTGATTGACCATATCCTATCACATGCATTGAAGATAATAATCCACTGACAAGGGGATGCTGTTTTTCGAGAACAATTGAATTCCTGATTATTTCCCCTTATTTTTTATTGCCTTTCTTTTATTTTGATTAGAATATTTTATTTTCCCCCTTTATTTTTCTTATTTCTTGTACTAAAGGTACATGCAATTAATATTATTTTTTACAGTAATATAAGTTTAATATGTATATACTTGCTATAATATCAATGCATACCCAAGGGCTTTAAACTATGGGAACCTGCCATTTATTGATAAAATATTATGGGACTGTGATTAATGTTTGTATCTGATTCTAGAAAATGGGATAAAAATAAGGAGCATAGACTTAACCTGAATAGTGCCAAAAAGAGCACACAGGAAATACTAATGTGGACTCGAGGTTGCAACACTTGACATATGTTAAGTTATAGAACTTCCTTGTATCTACATTCTTTGCGAAGTACTCAGACAAGTACAAAATTTGACTATCATGCTGGCTCCCTATATCCCTGAGAATGACAAAAAATCAGACGAGGGAATGATGCTTCCCTATCAAAATAGAATTCTAGTTCCTTTTCTTTCTTATATTATGGCAACTTCCTGTAGTCTTGGCTGCAAATGGGTAAGTGAAATATTATTGCATTCTGTCGACAGACTTGTGGGATAGAAATTACTTTAAATTGGACCTATACAAGGGCCTGTTTTGAATTTTTTTCCTTATGTTTTTGGTTGTGTTTTTCTCTTCTTTTGATAATTGACTCATACACCCCCATAACTGAACATTGCATCCTGAGCTGAACTGGATGTTTTTTAACACCCACTTCAGGGGGGGGGGTTGTATTTTAATAAAATCCAAGATTTTTTTATTTTTTGTTTGAGAAAATATCTTCAAGGAAGAAACTTGTTAACTCCTAAATACAGAGAATGAACTGTTGCAGAAAGAAACCAGAAAACCCACACTACATCAAGAAAATCAAGAATGAATTTGGATATGGTTGATTGAACTGAATATTGATTGAGCATTTATTTGTAAATGTATACTTTTATGCCAAGGGGATTGCTCCTAATTTGTTTTTTTGTCAATGCGCCTAGCAAAACATTGGTTTTGCTTTCTTTCTTTTCTAGTCCTCCCTCACTACTAATTTCCTCTTAGAAAATTGAATATTGTATATATCTGTAGTTAGAAGTGCATTTAGGACTACAAGATGATTATGTTAAATGATCAATGGGGACACTAGTTTCTCAATGATCATCAGGGGGGATTGTGAATCTTAAAAACTACTCAGACCCTACTTCAGAAGATTTTTTTAAGCTATTCCCCATTTTCAACAATGGAGGTACTTGGTCAGGAATGTATTGAGAACTTTAAAATTATTCCACCCTTCTCAGACAGTGCATTAGGGGAAGATAAAGTTGCAAACTGCTGATTGAACAATGAAAAGTCCCCAATTCATACTTATAGTGAAACAAAAACCTTAAGCTAGGTCCATTTTTAGATCTAATTCAAAAGGGTGCTAAGTACCTGTAAAGGTTAAATTAATCACTAAAAGGTCAAGCAACTTACAAAAGGTAAGCTTAGCAAAAGAGATGTGAAATACTCAGAAGATATAATATACCCAGAGAAGTTGAGAACTAAAGAGTGATGAGAACTAAGAATGGGCAGTCCTGGGAAAAAGCATCTACTATGATTGGTAGATGTGAAAATTTAGGGGAGGTGACATAAGAGAAAATTCTCTTTAAAAGGACCTCTCTGAACTCAGTGCAGGAGTTAAGGAGTTCAGAGGAGGGTCTCTGAACTCAGTTCAGGAGTTGAGGATTTCAGTGGAGGACTGGAGATTGCTTGAGACGATCTTGTGGTGAGTGATAAAGACCGACTCTCTCTCCCTTTAAGCTTCCTACTTTCTCTCTCTCTCTCTCTCTCTCTCTCTCTCTCTCTCTCTCTCTCTCTCTCTCTCTCTCTCTCTCTCTCTCTCCTTAATTTCTTTATTTGTATTAATTAAAATCTCCATTAAACCCAGCCGACTTGGGTATTTTTATATTTGGGAATTTTCCCATGGCGACCACTTTTTTTTTAGATTTAAAATCAAGACACTAAAAATTATCTTTACAGTTTGGCCAAAACCTTTACAGTTTTGGCAATTCACAGTCTTAAAACCCACATTTTCCCAGTTACAGACTCTTAGATGTTGCCCACACTTTTGTGGCAAGAACTGTATTGATGAAATGAATCCTAACTTGCTAGAGTTTGACAAAGAATTAGGTATCAGACAATTCTTAATCTTACTCACCTCTGGAGGGAGCCTTTTTGACTTCCTTCCTTCCTTCCTTCCTTCCTTCCTTCCTTCCTTCCTTCCTTCCTTCCTTCCTTCCTTCCTTCCTTCCTTCCTTCCTTCCTTCCATCTTTCCTTCCATCCTTCTTCCTTCCTTCCTTCCTTCCTTCCTTCCTTCCTTCCTTCCTTCCTTCCTTCCTTCCTTCCTTCCTTCCTTCCTTCCTTCCTTCCTTCCTTCCTTTGTAATAGTTAAAACAGTTGAAAGCTATAAACTGTAAGAGTTAAAATGGTTGAGGTTGTAAACTGTAGTGATTAAAATAGTGGAAGACTTAAATTGTGATAGATATAAGAGTGGGTGAGTAAATTTGTGACCGCAGAAAATACGTTTTCACTACAGTGTCTTGTTTAAAATCAAATATAAGGTGGTCGCCAGGGAAATATTCCCAATTATGAATATACCCAAGTCAACTGGGTTTTATAGAGACTTTAATTAATACTACAATGAGGAATTAAAGAAAGAGAGAAAGAGTAAGAAAGGAATAAGTATGAAGGGCCTTAAGTCAACATGACCTAGACTTGAGTCTTAATAGAGAGATCAGTCAGTCTTTAATCACTCACCACAAGATCTGTCCAAGCAAGGATTCTAGTGACCAGTTCAGCATCATCTCAGCTGCCTCCATCAGCTCAATCCTCAAACTGAAATGTCCCTGAGAGAGTCTCGAGAGAGACCCTTCAAGGCAGCCTTTCCCAGCTGACTCTCTCTAGAGAGAACTTTTCATCTCCTTTTAAAGGGCATTTTCTCCTTTGTCACCTCCCCTAAATTCTTATATCTACCAATCACAGTAGACGTTTTTCAAAGGACAGACCATTCTTAGTTCATACCTAAGAAAGTGTGAACTTTTGAGTAATTCACAGTAATTCACACCAGGAAAGCTCTGAGTAAGCTCTTTTTGTTCCTTGTAAATTCACAAGTTGCTTGACCTTTATAGGTACTTAGCACCCCTTTGTATAGTTCTAAAAATAGTCATGGCTTAAGTATGGGTTTAAGTACTTTTCATTGTTTCAGCAAGGAGTTTTCTCCCCTAAAGCAGTCTTAAGTATGGGTGGAGTAGAGGTCTTCCCATTTCTGATCTAAGTAGAGTTCTCACTTTCCAAATGGGGAATGGTCCCACTAGGGAATTGTTCCAATGAAAAATTCCCTAATGGGGAATTTTTTAACATTCACAAGTCTGAGGAGTTTCAAGATTCACACCTTTCCTTCCTTCCTTCCTTCCTTCCTCCCTCCCTCCCTCCCTCCCTGCCTCCCTCCCTCCCTCCCTTCCTCCCTCCCTTCCTTCCTTCCTTCCTTCCTTCCTTCCTTCCTTCCTTCCTTCCTTCCTTCCTTCCTTCCTTCCTTCCTTCCTTCCTTCCTTCCTTCCTTCCTTCCTTCCTTCCTCTTACCTCTGCCTTCGATTCAATACCCTGTATTAATTTCAAGGCAGTAGAGTGGGATAAGGGATAGCTAATGGGGGTTAAGTGACTTTCCCAAGTTCACATAGCCAGGAAGTATCTGAGATCATATGTGATCTCTAGGCTCTAGAATCTAGATCTAGATGCCCCTTCCTTCTCTATTCATTACAGATTGAAGATAGTTTGAGCTATAAGGCAACATTCTCATTTGAGAGTAAGAGCTGAAGCTCAGAGAGAATGTGCTTTTCCAGAAGTTTCATAGCTAATAGAGGAACAAAATTGGGAATTGAACCCATGTTTGTTAACTCCTAATCCAGAGCTCTTTCCATTAGACTATGGTTCTTTCATGGCTTTTTCCTTCTGCTCCTTCATGACTTAGATGAGAATGAGCCATCTCTCTTTCATCCCATAGAGAGAAGATTTAGAAAGATAATTCATGACAAAAAACAAAAGGAGAAATCATCTATGAACCACCAGGCAGTTACCAGGAGCCCAGAGAGTAAGTTTGCTGGAGTGGTTCCTGTCTTGGGACATTTTTCACTTGGTTGGGAGCAATAGGGAGTTGAATTCCCAGAAAATTGTCAAGGTTTGTCCTTCTTGATGCCCCAGGGGATAAGGATGCAGGTGAATTCTTTCTCAGCTAGAGCAGGGCCTGATCCCTAGTGGGATAAATACTGCTCCAAGAGATAAGATTCAATTGATGATTCTGGTGTTTAATACATATACCTTTCTCTCTTTGGTCTCATTTACCTTATCTATAAAATGAAGGAGATAGGTCAGAAGATCTCTGAAGTCTAATCCACTTCTCAGATCCTTTCATAGACATTGATCTTTATAGAGGCTCCAGTGGGAGGGGTCTTTTCCAATTTTTCTATGGAGGTGGGGATGGGAATGGGGAAAGAGAAGAGGTCAACCTACTTGGGAAATGGGTACTTTCCCCTGGGGACTGTGGAATCAATCTTCTCCACTTGCACTTTTCTAGAAGAGGAAGAAGATGATGACAATTGAAGATCCTGTGGTAGCCAGGAACTTGGAAAGGGCCCTGTTTGAAAACCTACCACATTGATGACCCTCTCTCTGTCCAATAAAGAAATACTTTTCTATTAATATTCTAACTACATCTAATTGGTTGGGGACAATGGGCACTTGTGCCTGACTAATAGGCATATTGGATGTCTTTTATCTGATTGGCTTATGAGTTGAATGTGTCTGTGTCTGACAGATTGAAGCCATTAGATGCCTCTGTTTGGTAATGGTTATCAGTGACTGAACCATTTTGGCCCAGGGAACCTTTGACACTGATCTGAAGATATGTAAATTCTAATCAAGTTGTGATAATGAATGGAGTCACTCTCTCTAGAACGGTCCCACTCTTCTGCAGTTGAGAGGGGTTGGAGTCAGGAGCTGGCTCTTTCCTTGGGAAGCTTTGGAAGGTAGAAGAACTTGGTGTGGGATAAAACCTTTTGAATTCACTGACACAGTCCCTCACCCCAGAACGTGGCACCTTAGGTTGCTAGTTACAGGGAACTTCATATAGAGCGGATGTTCAGGAGAACCCCTGATCATTTTTTGTTGGCTTTCTAAATCACTGGAGATTACAGGGATGGACTTTTGTGAGAAGTGCTCATCCCACAAAATCTGACATGGGCCTTAGGCCCCTGCTGGGAGGACACAGTGAACTCCCCTGTTTGGTCTATAGTTACTGAGCTGTATCAGTATGACTGGTTAAATGAGGCTCAGGAGAATAAACTCTTACTTGGAGCTGCTGTCTCCCTCTTGGTCTCTTGGATAGAGGAGAGATGGGCCACACCCCTGGGGCAGGGGATCTCTTTTTCTCATACTTTCTCTCTCTTGGATTTCTAGACTATGGTGCAGTAAGGGGATAGAGGAGAGAGGAATCGTCATTCCTTTCTTAAATGACTTAGAATCACCTGGTGAGTACTTTCCTTGATGAGCCTGATAGACGTTTCCTGGACCTTCCGGTTCTTGGAGGTTTTCTTTTGCCTTTCTATTTCCTTTTCCAAGTACAGGTCAGTGATTAGTGATGTTGACAAATGGATAGTTTTAGCCTCCAGGGTTAAAGTTATTGGTAATCTTGGGTTCAAGAGCTTCTGAGTTTGAGAACTAGTTATCAGTCCCGAGGAGGAAGAACATTTCTTTGATAGCACTATTTTTTTCCAGAGGAGAAAAAGACCACTGACAAGCATTCTGAAAAGAAGGTCTCACATGGCAGGGCAGGAAATTTGGACCTTGCCAATATTCTATCCTATTTTCTCTGAGTTGCTTGGATAGTGGGGCTTGTGAGGCAAATGGGTAGTACTTGGTCAGCACAGAATGTCTTTACCTTTTTGCAGTCTAGTAAAGGTAATGGGATATTAGAATAATTTTACATTTCTTACATTTGTTCATGAGAGCCTGGGTCCTATATGTCTTATTCAGATTCTGTGAAAGAGGAAATGACAATCTGTTCCATATCTGTGATCCAAATTGTTTACATAGGACCTTTGTGGAATGGAATCTTGTTTTTTATTTTTTTTAACTTTTACCTTCTGTCTTAGAATTGAAACTAAATATCACTTCCAAGACAGAAGAGTGGTAAGGGATAGGCAATTGGGGCTAAGTGACCTGCCCAGGGTCACATGGTAAGGAATTGTCTGAGGTCAGATTTGAACCCAGGACTTTCTGACTTTATGCCTGGCTGTCTATCCACTGAGCCACCTAGTTGCCCCGGTATGGAATCTTATTACTGATATTTATGGGAAACTTAGATATACATATTTTCTTTTAGAAAAATTCCTGAGATTTTTATCCTCAGTTAAGGGCATTAAAGAGCCACAGAGAAGGATTATCAACCCTTTATGGTCAGAATTCTTCAAATGAATCCACATCTATTTGAAGTTAGAGTCCCTTGTTGGTAGCCCTGGAACAACAGTGGCATTTAGGATGTAAATCATAGTTTGTAACAGCTAGCTTTCTACGAGACCCCTGGGACCTTTCTGTTCAACTCCTCATTATATAGATACGGAAACTATGGTCCAGAGAGGGAAGAAAGATTTGTGAAAGTTTGAAGTTCCATTAGCAAGTAACAAAATCCCAATTAGAACCCAGTTCTTCCATGAAGTCCAGATCATACCACTCTTCAATTCTTTCTTTGGAGATTATCCCTAATAATAACAGTTGGCACTTATATAGTGCTCAGAGATCTGCAAAGTGCTCTACACATGTTTTATCATTTGATCCTCACAACCACTCTGGAAAGTATGTGCTATTGTTATCCCCATTTTACAGATGCCACAATGAAGTCTGGGAAATAGAAAGTGTCTACCTGAGGGTCACATAACTGATAGGTATCTAAGGCAGGTTTTGAATTCATGTCTTCCTAATTCTGTATAATTCTCTACTTCAGTTGCCATAGCCTTAAAAGCTACATTTTTATTAGATCTGTGATTTCATCTGCTGATTTAGAGTGAAAGAACTGAAGGAGTCCCTTTGGTAGGGGATTCTTTCTTCAGTTATTTCTACATATGCTTCACTCTGGGCAAGAAGCTGGTACTGAGCCTGCACAAATGCTGCTTGTTTCTGAACTTGCTGCTTTCTCTGTATACCTCCATAGGATTCCCAACTGCCAAATAACATCCTCCTGGTACCGTTCTCAGTCTGGCTTAGTTGACATCTGAGTCTTGGTGACCCAGAACTGGGTAGTGCCATAGTTGCCAATTAGCACCTGTTTCAGTACTTTTTATGCAGGGCTCCTGATTGGTTCTGAGATCTCTTGCCCTGCTACATAGCCACTCCCTGGGCACTAGAGTACTCATTCACAATGTGCTCATGGGAAGAACTCATGCTCAGTCTTTATAGACCTCTCCATCTGTCTTCCTATGACAAACTGAGCCGAATAAATAATTCACTGTGAATTTTTCTGGGTTCAGGACTCAGGATTCAGTCTTGTACACTTTCTAGATCTGTTTGGAGATGGGATTTTTTTTTGGGGTGGGGATGAGGCAAGGTAGAACTCACCATATTGCTTTCCATGACTCTCCCATTTTGACCTGGTATCCTCTGATGGAAATTCTCTAACCACTGTGCAATGCTGCCTTACATTCTATATTCTACTTTAATATAGGTAAAGGAGTTAAATAAGGTTTATGCTATACCCGGATCCATTATTCACATTACCTGGTACAATTATAGAGTATAGCTTGTTCTGACTTAGATCAGGGTTATTGATGGAGGCACAGTCCTGAACTGTCTTCTTATGTGAGACCAGAAAAATCCCAGGGAGCCAATCCCAAGGACCTCTGGTGAAGGGAGCAGGGCCTTCTGGGGGCTCCCTTTCCCACTACCACCCTGCTGGTTGGGGTGGGCAACTCTTTCCAAACTGCCCTTGTTCTTACTCCCTTGGGGTGTAAAGATTAAAATTTTGGGAACTGAAGCAAGATAGAAATTAGTTTCTCTCTGCAAGGAGTATTATATTTTTATGAGGTTTATTAAAGGTTAAGGATTAAAGAAAATACAGAATAAGAAAGCACATGCCTAGGCCAGAGAGGTCTAGACAAGATAACCTCACATCATGAAAGAGATTTGTCTGCTCCAAAACAGAAGTCCAAAAAAGAGCCTGAGCCTATTCACAACCAGGTTTAAATACCCCATCTCCCTCTTGGCCCAGGTGAGAATTCAGTGAGATTAGAGGGCATTCTGGGGAAGTGGAGCAAGGATTTCTGGGGATTGAAGTCCTGGATTCAAGTCCAGGCTCTTTCCTTGTAAAATTTGAGAATTTTTACAGGGGACAGCTGCTCCTACCTGCCCTAGGACTCCAGCTGGCTGAGTCTCTACCTTCTTCCTCCCTTGATCCTCACCCCCAACTCCCATCACTCACTACTATGACAGTGGTAGGAGTGAGTACCCCCTGTCTTTGTGTGTGTGTGTGTGTGTGTGTGTGTGTGTATGTGTGTGTATGTGAATGTGGAGTATTTATTGAAAAATGTATTAAGTATACAGGATTTATCATATGTGTATTTTTAATTATTGTTTTGCTAATATTTCCAAGATTAAATTTTATTTATTTTTAAGCATTTTATCTTTATTTTATTATAATAACAAATTTACATACAAATGTTCCAAAGTTATATGATTCATATTGCCTCTCTCCCTCATCCCTTCCCCCTCCCAGAGTTGACAAGCAATTCCACTGGGTTATATATGTATTATCGCTCAAAACATATGTCCATATTATTCTATTTTTAGTGAATAATCTTATGAAACCCAAATCCCAAATCATATACCTAAACAAACAAGTGAAAAATCATGTTTTCATCTGCATCCTACTCCAATAGTCCTTTCTCTGGAGGTGGATGTCATTCCTTGTCCTAAGTCTTCAGAATTGTCCTGGATCATTGTATTGCTGTTAGTAGTTAAGTCTATCAAAGTTGATCATTGTACAATATTATTGTTACTGTGTACAGTGTTCTTCTGGTTCTGCTCATTTCACTCTGCATCAGTTCATGGAAATCTTTCTAGCTTTTTCTGAAATCATCCCCCCCAACCTGTCTTTTTGTAGCTGCTTTTCCCTGTGTCTGTTACTGATACTAGAACAAGCTCTATTGTCCCAAATTCATTGACCCCAGGTTTCCCCTCTCCCCTATAGTGAGGAGGGATAAATTATTTTTATTAGGTGATTTTAAAAAATGATTCTTTGTTTATTTGAACATTAATTGAAAACCTTTTTGATTTCCAAATTCCATCTCTCCAGCCCCTCCCCCACCCATTAAGGCGAGCAATCTAGTAATTATACATGTGAAATCACACAAAACATATTTCTATATTAGCCACACATTTTAAAAAAAGCAAGTAAAAAGGAAGCAAGAAATGGTTCAATCTGCAACCAGAATTCATCAGTTCCCTCTCTGGATGTGGATAGCCTTTTTTCACAATGAGTTCCTTGGAATTGTTTTGGATTACTATATTGCTTAGAGTAGCTAACCTTTCGGAGTTGATCATTACAACATCGCTTTTTCCTGTGTACAATGTTCTTCTGATTCTGTTCACTTCATTATGCATTGGTTTACATAAGTCTTCACAGACTTTTCTGAAATGATCCATTTTATCATTTCTTAGCACAATGGCATTCCATCACCATCATATACCACAATTTGTTCAGCCATTCCCTGATTGATGGGCATTCCCTTAGTTTCCAATTCTTTGCCAACATAGAAAGAGCAGCTACAAATATTTTTTGTACATCTAAGTTCTTTTCCTTTTCCTTTGATCTTTTTGGTATACAGACCCAGTAGTGGTATTGCTGATGACCCTGCAGAGTAGGTAATGTTTTATAGCTCTGGGCATAGTTCCGAATTGCTCTCTAGAATGGTTGGCCCAGTTCACAACACCATCAACATTGCATTAATGTCCCTGTTTTTCATATGAGGGAAATCTCTTAATCAATATCATTATTAGTAAATAATGATTAATGGTTCCCCATACGTAGCATATTTCAGTAGCCCCATGTCACCTTTCAGTAGTTTAGCAAACTTTCCAATGGTCAGAAAACTGGTAAGTGACGAAACCAGGATGTGAAGAGAGCCTTTACCAAGGCAAATAGCTCAGCCACCTACCTCATACCGCAGCTCCACCAATATTTCCCTTCTTTGTAAGGGTGTTCCTACCAAACCTCAAAGTCTTTGCTTGCTCTCTCACTTAGAACATTGTTTCTTTGAAAACACTTCTGCTCCTTGGAGCATTTCAAATGCCTTTTTGTGGAAGCCTTGCTTTCTAGGGCTTATAGGTCTAGCGGAAAACACATCCAAGGCAGTGGAAAGAATATTATACTATACTTCGAAATCAGAACACATTAGTGTCCTGCAGCTGCTTCTGCACATGGCTCTTAGCTCCCTGAAGCCCTTGCTCTTCTAGTCACTGAAGCTGGATTGCACAGTGGACAGTGGCCTAAAGTCAGGAAGATAAGTTTCAATTCAGCTTCAGACAATTTCTGGCTGTTTCACCCCAGAAAAATTACTTAATTTCTGCCAGTCTTAGTTTTCTCAACTGTAAAATGAGAGTAATAATATCACCTTGTATTATGAGGTTCAAATGAGATAATAATGATAGGGGATTTAGAGTAGTGCTGGCACAAAGTAGGTACTATATAAATGCTAACTATTATCATTAACATTATTGATAAGGTTCACAGAGAGCCTGGAAGAATGCTCCTTTTCAAAACAGAGGACTTGGATTCAAATCCTTCCACTTTGCACTGTGTGGCCTGGGGCAAATTGATTCACCTCTCTGGAGCTGGGTTTTCTCATCTTTAGAATGAGGAAATTGGCTTAGAGAACTTAATTTTTAATTTTTTGTTTCCTAAAAATTATTTTTTAAATTCAAAGATATTTTATTTTCCCAATTACATGAAATAATAATTTTTCAATTTCCCAAAATTATACAATCCAAACCATCTCCCTCCATCCCTTCTGTTAAAGGGATTTTCTTAATCTTTCCCTCTGTCTCTTTAAGAGGCAGAAGAAGGGGAGAGCTGACAGGAGTCTGTGTGCCTGAGCTGAAGACTCTGTTATCAGGGAGACAAAGGGAGATATATAAGGAAGGGACAGTTGGCAATTTGAGGTCTTTTGTCTCTGGACCTTGAGGAAGCAAGATCTTTGTCTCTTAGGCTCTGGCAATTTGACTACTGACAGTTGGGATAGAGAAACGGATTTAAGGAGTTCATGGGTGATGAATGTTGTTTTATTAGTGTAGATAGGTAGTTAGTGAATCAATTTTATAGATAGAGTAGGTTAGACAGGCCTGGCCTGGCCAGACAAGAAGCACCTGTTCTTGAAGACAGATACGTTTTTAGAAGTTTTAGGTAGGATTAGGAATTTAGGTATAGTCATAAGGCATTAGAGTAATAATCTCTCTTCCCTCCTTTCTATTTTTTACTTCTTCTCAAATGAAACTAAATGTTTTATCAATTTGATCTCCTCACTTTTGTCAAACTCCTACCATTTAACCCTTATACTTCCCTACCCCAACTCAAGCAATTTGATCTGAGCCATCCATGTATTATCATGTAAAACATACTTCCATATTGGTCACTGTTGTAAGAGCACACTCATACAAAACCAAAATCCCAGAATAAAACTGTACATACAATCATGTGAAAGATAATATGCTTTGATCTGCATCCATCTGACTTTAACATTTCTTTCTCTGGAGGTGGATAGCATTCCCCATCATAAGTCCTTTAGAATTGTTCCAGATCATTGCATTGCTGAGAGTAGCCAAGTTTCCACAGTTGATCATGGTACAGTATTGCTGTCATTGTGTATAATGTTCTCCTGGTTCTGTTTATTTCATTCTGCACCAGTTCATGTGGGTCTTTCCAGCTCTTTCTAAAATAATCCTGTTTTATCATTTTTTATTGTCATGCAAAACATTTCAATATTGATCATTGTTGTAAAAGCACACTCATATAAAACTGAAACCCCCAAAATAAAATCAAAGATACACTGATGTGAAGAAGACTCCAACAATTCTTTCTTTGGAGGTGGAGAGCATTCTCCACCACAAGACTTTCAGGACTGTCCCAGAACATTGCACTGCTGAGAGTAGCCAAAGTTTCAGTTAATCATCATCTAATATTGCTGTTACTGTGTACAATGTCCTCCTAGTTCAGTTTATTTCACTCTGCATCAGTTCCTGCAGATCTTCCCAGCTTTTTCTGAAATCATCCTGCTTATCATTTATCTGAAGATCATTCCTTAATAGCACAGTAGTATTCCATCACCAACAGATACCACAGTTTGTTGTCATTTTCCAATTGATAGACATTCCCTCAATTTCCAATTCTTTGCACCATAAAAAAGCTGCTATAAATATTTTTGTACAAGTAGATCCTTTTCCCTTTGTAATTATCTCTTTGGGATATAGAGCAGGTAGTGGAATTACAGGATCAAAGGATATACCCAATTTTATGGTCCTTTAGGCATAGTCTAGAGGGAAAGTGATCTTCCTGATATAAATCTGTGATCTGATGATGATCCTTCCACACCTAAGGTGATCATCTTCACAAGTTCTTCTGGTGATATCATCATGACCCTCCTCATTATCATTATATTCCTGGAGCATTTAAAAAATTTATAAAGTGTATTCATTACAACAATTCCAATGAGGTTGGTGGAGTATCAGTCCCATATTATAGATTAGATAATTGAAACTCAGAGAAGTAATGACTTTTGTCCATGATTACTCAACTAGTACTACAGAACACTCTCCAATATCCCAGACCAATAAGAATAACCCCAGAGATTCCTGGGGTTCAGTTTCTCCATCTGTGCAATGATAGGGGAGGGGACATACTGTCCTGCACCAGCCTATGAAAAACCCCAGGAAAAAATCCTTTGGTAAGGTTTGGTTAACAGTTATTGGCTGGGCTGGGCTGGTTGGTTTCTCTGTCTTGTGAGGGACTGTGACTTCCCCAGTCAGGCCCTTCCCTTCAAGTCCTTGTTTAAGATCTCCACCTTTTGGAAGAACCTTATTATCTCCCATTTGCCTTCATGGTTCAAATAACCAGACTCAACCAAGGAGACTGAGCTAAGTTCTCACTCCTCAGTCTAAGAAAGTTCCCTTGAGCTCAGAAAGATCAGGATATCCTCCTCTGAAATAGAGTTGGGAAAGGTTTTTCAGTGATTACTTTAGCTTCTTAAATAATAACAGCTTGCATTTATATAGATTTTAAGGCTTGCAAAACACTTTACAGATGATCTCCTTTTATCCTGATCCTTGCAATAACCTTGTGAAGGTGCTATTCTAACTTCGCAGATAAAGAAACAAAAAGATGAGGCTCAGAGAGGTTAAGTGACTTGCCCAGCACTGCATAGCATATAAGCAAGTGTCTAAGGCAGGATTCAAACTCTGCATTGCATGGATAGATGACTCACATCTAAAGGGAAGAGTCAAAAGAAGGCAATGCTTAACTCAAAGGAACAAAGAATGAATGGAGGGATTTCAGGCACTTTGGCTCTTGGATAGAAAAAAGAGAGAGGGGAGAGGGGTAGGAGGAGAGCTCATTGGCTCCTGCAAATCACATCAGGATGCCAAAAGCTACTCTCAGCTCACAAGGGTAACCTTGACCAAAGGAGTCTCCTAGACCTACCAGGAACTAGAATACTAGCTAAACCCCAGTCTTGGACTTGAGTGCTGCATTTATCCATCACTAGCCATTTGGCGCTGGGCAGGTCTCTTCTGGGAGGCTCCCTGGTGCCCACACGGTTCCCTCATTCCCTCCCAGGGCTGTTAGGAGGATTAAGGCATGAAAGGATGTAATCTCTGGAATTTACATTCCATATTCAAGTGAGATAATGGATGAAAAGGGGTTTAGTAAGGAGTAAAGTTCAGCCGGAGCCCAAAAACGGCCCAATGGCAAGATGAAAAAAGGAGAGAGATGCAGATAGGGAAATGAGGATACTTGACTGGGAGATGGGAAGCCATGGCAAGAATCTCCACCAAGTTTTTCCTTTTATCCGAACCTTCGTTTAATTGCCTAAAAGACAGGCAGTTTGCCCTGGGCGCTTCCAATCCTCATAAATAATTTTGCGTTCTAAAATTCCTTCCAACTCTGATGCTGATTGAGCAGAGGCAGCTGGTGCAGCAGTGCCACCTGCTGGCCAGACCCTCAAAGGGCAGCTCCCAACACTTCCGCCATACTTTCTCCTTCATTAAATGAGGAGGCAAGCTGGGTCATAGGTTTAGAACTGAAAAGACTCTCAAAGTTCATTCAGCCCAACCCCCTTATTTTGTAGATGGGGAAACTGAGTCCAGGTAGTTAAATGACTTGCCCAAGGTCACAATGGTGTTGGTGAAAGACCTGATTGAATTTGAACCTAGGTTTTTCTATAAAATGAGGGAGTTGGATTTGATGAGCCCTAACCTTCCTCCCCATCTCTAAATCAATGCTCCTATAGCTTTATTCTATTATTCCAAGGGTTCTCTCCACTACTCCATGCCCTGTGTCCAGAGTCCTCTGCCCTCTACTGGCCTTTTCCCATTTCTCAGAAAGAGACTAAGCTCCGGGGTCCCCAGATTTATTCATGGGACAAAAAACCACTTCTGCCAAAGTGAATGAGTGTTTAGGAGAGTTTCCTGGGGCACAGAGAGGTTAAGTGATTTATCTAGGGTCATACAACCAATAAAGTCAGTCAGTATCAGGGGCTGAACTTGAACTCAGTTCAAGACCAACTTTCTATCTACTATTTCAGGCTGCCTCTCAAATAAAATATAGCACTTTATGGTTTATAAAGTACTTCCATCATACCACTCTTTTAAGATAGGTAGTGAAAGTATTTTACAGATAAGGAAACTGAGGCTCAGAAAAGGGCAGTCACTTCCTTTTTTATAATTAGAAGGGATCAATTTTTAAGTTTCACATTGTTATTTAGTCATGTCTGATCCTTTGTGATATCATTCAGGTTTTTCTAGGCTAAGATACTGGAGTAGTTTTCCATTTCCTTCTCCAGCTCATTTTACAGTTGAGGAGACTAAGGCAAATAGGGCTAAGTTACTTGTTCAGAATTTCACAACTACTAAATGTTTGAGGCCAGATTTGAATTCAGAAATTGAGACTTTTTGACTCTAGGCCTGATGCTCTATACACTGCCCCACCTAGCTGCCCCAAGGGGCTGTCACTTCCTTAAAGTCACCCAGCTAGCTGGTATGAAACATCCTTTTCTTGAGCCCAAGGCCAGAGCTCTTTCCACAACATGCTCCTGCTTTCCAGAACTTAGGTCTTGTATCCTCCAGACCACCTTTCACAAAGGGGGCTTTGATCATTAGAAGTTATACAAACACATACTTCTCCAGCTAGAAATTGCCCCTCTTCTCCTCTCCCCTCCCATGGCAGTAATGGTCAGTGGTCTTCACTGGGGTCTGGGCACACAATGCCTGGGATAATTTTGTCCCCTTTCCATCAGGCTGAAACCCATTTCCCCAATTGAAGCTTTTAAAGCGTCTGGCGTAGACCCAGTGCTTAGAAAAGATGATGGTTGTTTAAAGAGGCAACATGGAAAGAGCTTTCTATCTGAAAGTAAAGACCTGTGTTTGAGGCTCTTCTCTGTGTATGACATTGTACAATGTGCCAAGCACTGTGCTAAGCCCTGGCTGTTCTATGTCAAAAGAAAACAGGCCCAACTCTCAAGAAGCTCCTGCTCTATTTGGGAAAGAAAACACATAGGGGAGTGTTCAGCTACAGAGAAGATGGAAAGGTCTAGAATTCCTTAGGTAGGATGCCTTGATGTGACTGTCCCACAATAGGAGCCCACCACCATTGGGAAGGGCAGGTGGGCCAAAGGGTAAAATTGGAAAAGCAATTTTGGCTTTCCTCTGGCAAGGATAGGGAGTGAGGGGTGAATAGGTGCCAGCTCATACCTGCTAGGAGCTACTATACCTTGGAAATTGGCAAATGCTATAAATCAGGGCTTGATTATTTTGTTGATTGTTTAGACTTGAGAGTGATGGAGAAAATGTTCATAATTCAGATTAAACTTTAAAGCATGGGGGTGGAGGGCAGCTAGGTGGCTCAGTGGACTGAGAAAGCCAGGCCCAGAGATGGGAGATCCTGTGTTCAAATTTGACCTCAGACACTTCCTGGCTGTGTGACCCTGGCAAGTCATTTAACCCTCATTGCCTAGCCCTTACCACTCTTCTTTCTTGGAACCAATACACAATATTGAGTCTAAGATAGAGGGCAAGTTTAAAAATGTGTAGGCAACTAGGTTGCACAGTGGATAGAGCACCAGACCTGGAGTCTGAAGGACTTGGATTCAAATCTGGCTTTGGACACTTCCTAGAGGTATGTAACCCTGAGCAAGACATTTATCTCATTGGCCTGACCTTTTGCTAGAATTGATACTAAGATAAAAGGTAAGAGTTTCAAACATTTTTTTTATTGTGTACAATTTTCTTTTCCTGGAGACCCAGTTGTTAAATATTTGCCAACATATCCTTGAATGATTATATCAATATTAAGCCAGGAGAGAAGAAAAGGAGAGGGTTTTGGCAGGAAAGGTAGGAAGGAGTAGACTGTGGGGTGGGAAAATGGGAGGCTGGTCCACATGGTACCACCTCTAGCTGGGGCTCTTTAGATGTTTCCAGATGGGGTCTCTGGGGGAAATGCATTAGGGCACAAGTTACTTCGCCTCAATGAACTTTATTTTTCTAAACATCTAGAAAAGGAAATATGACTTCAGAGGTAGTTTGGTTTCATCAAAAGCAAACCAAGTCAGTCAAACCTTTTCTTTTATTTTCATTTTAACCCTTTCCTTCCATCTTGGAATCAATACCGTATGTTAGTTCCATGGTAGAAGAGTCACAATACAGGTTAATTGACTTGCCCAGGGTTATACAACTAAGAAGTGTTTGAGGTCAGATTAGAATCCAAGTCCTCCCAATTCCCAGCTCTCAATCCACTGAGCCACTTATTGGCTCTCCTCCTTATTTTCTTTTCCTGATAGGGCTACTAAGCAAGTGGATGAGGGAAATGCTACTGAGTCATGAATTTTATCCTGCCACTAGAGCAGCGATTCTCAACCTCTCAATGTGTAGCAGTGAGAATACATAATGCATATCAGGTATTTACATTCTGAATCATAACTGTAGCAAAATTACAGTTTTGAAGTAGCCACCAAAACAATTTTTTGATTTGGGGTCACTACTCCCACAGTTTTTCCTCTGAATGTGGATATTATTCTTTCTCATAGATCCCTCTGGGTTATTCAGGATCACTGCATTGCACCTAATAGAGAAGTCCATTACCTTCGATTGTACCACAGTGTATCAGTCTCTGTGTACAACGTTCTCCTGGTTCTGCTCCTCTCGCTCTGCATCACTTCCTGGAGGTCGTTCCAGTCTCCATGGAACTCCTCCACTTTATTATTCCTTTGAGCACAATAGTATTCCATCACTAACAGATATCACAGTTTGTTCAGCCATTCCCCAATTGATGGGCATCCCCTCATTTTCCAATTTTTGGCCACCACAAAGAGCGCAGCTATGAATATTCTTGTACAAGTCTTTTTCCTTATTATCTCTTTGGGGTATAAACCCAGCAGTGCTATGGCTGGATCAAAGGGAAGACAGTCTTTTAGTGTCCTTTGGGCATAAGCAACACATTTTGATAATAGAATCCAAAAAATATTTCAATAGGCTAAGACATTGAGCTTAATTTTTACATGAAATTTAATAGAAATGAAGAAAAATCTTACACTTGATTTTAAAAATATCAGCCTGACAAAATACAATCCAAGGGACAGTGATTAGATTTGTTTGAAAAGAATCTGGCTGTTTGAGATTTCAAGTTTAATATGAGTTAACAATATGGTAGCAAAAAAAACCAAACCTAATATAATCTTGGTCTGCATTAACAAAGATTCAGCTGCTGGGAATACAGAGGTGGTAGGTCTGCTGTATTTTTCTTTTCTTTTTTTTTTTAACCCTTACCTTCTGTCTTGGTATCAATAATAAGTATTGCTTCCAAGGCAGAAGAACAGTGAGGTCTAAGCAATGACTTGCCTAGGGTCATACAACTAGGAAGTGTCTGAGGCTAACTTTGAACCTAAGACCTCCTGATCCCAAGCCTGGCAATTTATCCACTGAACCACCTGGCCACCCCATTTCCTGTATTATTTTCTTCAATAATATTTCATTATATTTTCCCTTAATTACACATAGAGACAATTTTTTTTTTTTTTTTTCTTTTTCTTTTTTTTTTTTTTTTTTTTAAATATATTTTATTTGGTCATTTCCAAGCATTATTCGTTAAAGACATAGATCATTTTCTTTTCCTCCCCCCCCCCCACCCCCCATAGCCGACGCGTAAGTCCACTGGGCATTAGATGTTTTCTTGATTTGAACCCATTGCTTTGTTGATAGTATTTGCATTAGAGTGTTCATTTAGAGTCTATCCTCTGTCATGTCCCCTCAACCTCTGTATTCAGGCAGTTGCTTTTTCTCGGTGTTTCCACTCCCATAGTTTATCCTTTGCTTATGAATGGTGTTTTTTTTCTCCTGGGTCCCTGCAAGTTGTTCAGGGACATTACACCGCCACTAATGGAGAAGTCCATTACGTTCAATTATACCACAGTGTATTAGTCTCTGTGTACAATGTTCTCCTGGTTCTGCTCCTCTCGCTCTGCATCACTTCCTGGAGGTTGTTCCAGTCTCCATGGAACTTCTCCACTTTATTATTCCTTTTAGCACAATAGTACTCCATCACCAACATATACCACAGTTTGTTCAGCCATTCCCCAATTGATGGGCATCCCCTCATTTTCCAGTTTTGGGCCACCACAAAGAGCGCAGCTATGAATATTTTTGTACAAGTCTTTGTGTCCATTATCTCTTTGGGGTACAGACCCAGCAGTGCTATGGCTGGGTCAAAGGGTAGATATTCTTTTAGCACCCTTTGGGCATAGTTCCAAATTGCCCTCCAGAATGGTTGGATCAGTTCACAGCTCCACCAGCAATGAATTAATGTCCCTATTTTGCCACATCCCCTCCAGCATTCATTACTTTCCTTTGCTGTTATGTTAGCCAATCTGCTAGGTGTGAGGTGATACCTCAGAGTTGTTTTGATTTGCATCTCTCTGATTATAAGAGATGTAGAACACTTCTTCATGTGCTTGTTAATAGTTTTGATTTCTTTATCTGAGAACTGCCTATCCATTTCCCTTGCCCATTTATCAATTGGAGAATGGCTTGATTTTGTGTACAATTGATTTAGCTCTTTATAAATATGAGTAATTAAACCTTTGTCAGAGGTTTCTATGAAGATTTTTTCCCAATTTGTTGTTTCCCTTCTGATTTTAGTTATATTGGTTTTGTTTGTACAAAAGCTTTTTAGTTTGATGTAGTCAAAATTATTTATTTTACATTTTGTGATTCTTTCTATATCTTGCTTGGTTTTAAAGCCTTTCCCCTCCCAAAGGTCTGACATGTATACTATTCTGTGTTTACCCAATTTACTTATGGTTTCCTTCTTTATGTTTAAGTCACTCACCCATTTTGAATTTATCTTGGTGTAGGGTGTGAGGTGTTGATCTATTCCTAGTCTCTCCCACACTGTCTTCCAATTTTCCCAGCAGTTTTTATCGAATAGTGGATTTTTGTCCCAAAAGCTGGGATCTTTGGGTTTATCGTATACTGTCTTGCTGAGGTCGCTTTCCCCCAGTCTATTCCACTGATCTTCCTTTCTGTTTCTTAGCCAGTACCAAATTGTTTTGATGACTGCTGCTTTGTAATATAGTTTTAGGTCAGGGACTGCAAGGCCCCCATCATATGTGTTTTTTTTCATTATTTCCCTGGATATCCTTGATCTTTTGTTCTTCCAAATGAACTTTGTTATGGTTTTTTCTAAATCAGTGAAGAAGTATTTTGGTAGTTCAATGGGTATGGCACTAAATAGATAAATAAGTTTGGGTAGGATGGTCATTTTTATTATATTGGCTCGTCCTATCCATGAGCAGTTAATGTTTTTCCATTTGTTCAAGTCTAGTTTTAGTTGTGTGGCGAGTGTTTTGTAGTTGTGTTCATATAGTTCCTGTGTTTGTCTTGGGAGGTAGATTCCTAGGTATTTTATTTTGTCTAAGGTGATTTTGAATGGGATTTCTCTTTCTAGTTCTTGCTGCTGAGCTGTGTTGGAGATATATAGAAAAGCTGATGACTTACTTGGGTTTATTTTGTATCCTGCAACTTTGCTAAAGTTGTTGATTATTTCAATTAGCTTTTTGGTTGAATCTCTAGGATTCTTTAAGTAGACCATCATGTCATCCGCAAAGAGTGATAACTTGGTCTCCTCCTTGCCTATTTTGATGCCTTCAATTCCTTTATCTTCTCTAATTGCTACTGCTAGTGTTTCTAGTACAATGTCAAATAGTAGAGGTGATAATGGGCATCCTTGTTTCACTCCTGATCTTATTGGGAATGCATCTAGTTTATCCCCATTGCAGATGATATTAGCTGTTGGTTTTAGATATATACTGTTTATTATTTTTAGGAATGACCCTTCTATTCCTATGCTTTCTAGTGTTTTTAATAGGAATGGGTGTTGTATTTTATCAAAGGCTTTTTCTGCATCTATTGAAATAATCATGTGATTCTTGCTAGTTTGCTTGTTGATGTGGTCAATTATGTGGATGGTTTTCCTAATGTTGAACCAGCCCTGCATCCCTGGTATGAATCCTACTTGATCATGGTGAATGATCCTTCTGATCACTTGCTGGAGTCTTTTTGCTAGTATCCTATTTAAGATTTTTGCATCTATATTCATTAGGGAGATTGGCCTATAGTTTTCTTTCTCTGTTTTTGACCTGCCTGGTTTTGGAATCAGTACCATGTTTGTGTCGTAAAAGGAGTTTGGTAGAACTCCCTCTTTGCTTATTATGTCAAATAGTTTGTATAGTATTGGGATTAACTGTTCTCTGAATGTTTGATAGAATTCACAGGTGAATCCATCAGGCCCTGGGGACTTTTTCTTAGGAAGTTGTTTGATGGCTTGTTGGATTTCAATTTCTGCTATGGGATTATTTAGGAATTCTATTTCCTCTTCTGTTAGTCTAGGCAGTTTGTATTTTTGTATATATTCATCCATTTCTCCTAAATTGGTGTATTTATTGCCATATAATTGGGCAAAGTAATTTCTAATGATTGCCTTAATTTCCTCCTCATTGGAGGTGCTGTCCCCCTTTTCATCTTTAATGCTGTGAATTTGCTTTTCTTCCTTCCTTTTTTTAACTAGATTGACCAGTACCTTGTCTATTTTGTTTGTTTTTTCAAAGTACCAGCTTCTTGTCTCATTTATTAAATCAATAGTTCTATCACTTTCGATTTTATTAATTTCTCCCTTAATTTTTAGGATTTCTAATTTGGTTTTCTGCTGGGGGTTTTTAATTTGATCGCTTTCCAGTTTTTTCATTTGCATTTCCAATTGATTGATCTCTGCTCTCCCTTGTTTGTTAATATAAGCATTCAGGGATATGAATTTACCTCTGATTACCGCTTTGGCTGCATCCCAAAAGGTTTGAAAGGATGTTTCGCCATTGTCATTTTCCTCGATGAAATTATTAATTGTTTCTATGATTTCTTCTTTAACTAAACGGTTTTGGAGTATCATATTGTTTAATTTCCAATTGGTTTTAGATTTGGTTTTCCATGTACCATTACTAATCATTATTTTTATTGCCTTGTGATCTGAGAAGGCTGCATTCATTATTTCTGCTTTTCTGCATTTGTGTGCTATGTTTCTGTGACCTAATGTATGGTCAATTTTTGTGAATGTGCCATGTGGTGCTGAGAAGAAGGTGTATTCCTTTTTATCCCTATTTATTTTTCTCCATATGTCTATTAATTCTAATTTTTCTAAGATTTCATTCACTTCTTTTACCTCTTTCTTATTTATTTTTTGATTTGATTTATCTAAATTTGATAATGGTTGGTTTAAGTCTCCGACTAGTATGGTTTTATTGTCTATTTCTTCCTTCAATTCTCCTAGTTTCTCCATTAGAAATTTGGGTGCTATATTATTTGGTGCATACATATTGATTAATGATATTTCCTCATTGTCTATAGTCCCTTTTAACAAAATATAATTACCTTCCCTATCCCTTTTGATCAGGTCTATTTTTGCATTGGCTTTATCAGATATCATGATTACCACTCCTGCTTTCTTTCTATCAGTTGAAGCCCAGAAGGTCTTACTCCATCCTTTAATTCTGACCTTGTGGGTGTCAACCCGCCTCATGTGTGTTTCCTGAAGACAACATATGGTAGGGTTTTGGATTCTAATCCATTCTGCTATTCGTCTACGTTTTATGGGTGAGTTCATCCCATTCACGTTCAAAGTTATGATTGTCATTTGTGGACTCCCTGGCATTTTGATTGCCTTCCCTAATTCTAACCTTTTCTTCTTCGGCTCTACCTTTTAGTCCAGTGATTTACTTTGAATCAGTGCCCCTTGTCCCCTCCCTTGATGTTTCCCTTTTTAGTCCCTCCCTTTTTCTTCCCTCCCCCTCCCCCCTCTCTTTCCCTCCCTTTTTGTTCTCCCTCTCCCCCTCCCCCCCTTGGTTTTCCCTTCTCCTTACCCTTGTTGGGTAAGATAGAATTCAAGATCCCAATGGATCTGGATGTTTTTCCCTCTCAGAGCTGATTTCCCTGAGATTGAGGTTTAAGTAGCCCCCCCCCCCCCTCTCTTCCTCTCCTTCTTATAGGAGTTTTCTTCCCCTCCCCTTCCCATGTGAATCTTTGTGTGAGAATGATTATTCTATTTGGTCTTTCTTTACCCCCTATTTATACATTACATTTTCCCCACATGTTAGTATACATAGGTTGATATAAATGTAGTCCTTATAGAAGAGAGTTTGAGTAAAAGAAGAAGATAACATTTTCCCCTTTCCTTAATATTTACCTTTTCAGGTATTCCTTGCTCTTTGATTTTCGGTATCAAACTTTCCACAGAGCTCTGGTCTTTTCTTTGCAAAAAGTTGGAAGTCTTCTATTTTGTTGAATGCCCATACTTTCCCTTGGAAGTATATAGTCAGTTTTGCTGGGTAGCTGATTCTTGGTTGGAGACCCAGCTCTCTTGCCTTTCTGAAGATCATGTTCCATGCCTTACGATCATTCAGAGTAGAACTTGCAAGGTCTTGGGTGACCCTGATTGGCATTCCTTTATATCTAAATTGTCTTTTTCTGGCTTCCTGTAGGATTTTTTCTTTTGTTTGATAGCTTTGGAATTTGGCAATTACATTCCTGGGAGTTGTCTTTTGGGGGTTTAGTGTAGAAGGTGTTCTGTGAGCTCTGTCAGTGGCTGTATTGCCCCCTTGTTCTAGAATCTCTGGGCAATTTTCTTTGATTATATCTTGTATCACCATGTCCAGTTTGGTGTTTATTTCTGGCTTATCTGGGAGTCCAATTATTCTTAAATTATCCCTTCTCCCCCTATTTTCCAGATCTATCACCTTGTCGGTGAGATATTTTATGTTCTCTTCTAATTTCTTGGTATTTTGGCTTTGCTTTATTGATTCTTGCTCTTTTACACGCTCGTTGTCTTCCAGCTGCCTGATTCTGGCCTTTAAAGCCTGGTTTTCTTTTACAGTTTGGTCAAACTGGTTTTGTAGATGCGTGAATTTCTTTTGCATTATTTCCAACTTTTCCTCCCAGAAGGCTTCCATCTTTTTGGTCATTTCTGATTCAAATTCTTCATAGGTTTGTGGAGAGTTTCCATTTCCTTTGGAAGGTTTTGGAGCATTTTCTTTTATATTATCTTCTGTCTGCTCTGTATTTTGTATTTTGGCTCCATAGAATGTGTCCAAAGTCGCCCCTTTCTTCTTATTTTTCTTGGTATTTTGGGGCTTCTGTGGTTCTGTGGAGTTTGCCATTTCTGAATGTGGAGGATTAGTTTTTCTTGTCTCTGTCTGGTGTTCAGAGGCAGTCCTGGGCAGATAGTTCTATGAGCTTTCCCTGGGTTAAACTGAATATGCCTCACTGGAACTGGAATGGAAGGGTCGGACCACGAGGCCACACTCTCCCCCTGGCTCGATTTCCGGAAGTTGCCTTCAGAATCCCTGGCCGTGAGGCTGTTTCGTCGGCCTGCGGGGGGATGGGCTGCCGCTTCCCCAAGCTCCGAGAGCACAGACTTTCACTGAGACTTGGATAGCAGGATCCAGCCCGTGAGGCTGTCTTGCCCGCCCTGAGGGTTGCTGTTGTTTTGACCAGCTCTCTGCAGCGGAGGCCCCAGGCAGTAACTTTCACCCTGACCGACCAGCTCTTTGCAGCGGAGGCCCCAGGCAGTAACTTTCACCCGGACTGGGACTTGGGTAGAAGACCCTGAGGGTTGTTGTTCCTCAGACCCTGCTCTCTGAGCCCGGCGCGGCTGCCGCTTCCGGGAGCCTTGGACTCTGCGCTCCTACCCCTGAGGTCCGAGGGATCTCGGGTTCTGGCTTTTAAGGGGAGCCGTACCTTTTGAACCGGGTCCAGGTCCAGGAGGAGGGTTCCCAGGGTCTGTGCTGTTGATCGTTTTGAATTTCGGCGCCTTAGGAGCTTATCGTTTGAGATCGGTCGGGAAGGGTTTTCAGGAGATCTGAACTTCAGCTTTCTCTAAGCCGCCATCTTAACCGGAAGTCCCTAGAGACAATTTTTAATATTTATTTTCTGACATTTTGTGATCCAAATTCTTTCTCCCCCTCCCTCTCTTATCTGATATAGGTTATACATGTGCCATTATACAATACACATTTCCATGTTTGTCATGTTGTGAAAGAAAATACATATTGCACATATAAGAAAAAAAACTCATGAAGGAAATAAAGTGAAAAATGGTATGCTTTCAAAATACATTCAGAAACCATCAGTTCCTTTTATGGTGGTGGATAGCATCTTTTATCAGTAGTCCCTTGAAATTATCTTAGATCCCTGCATTGCTGTAGATAAGTCATTCACAGTTGATCATTGTACTTTATTGCTTTTAGTGTGTACAATGTTCTGGTTCTGCTTATTTCACTTTGCATCAGTTCATAAAAGTCTGCTGTATTCTTTCCAGGCCAGACCACATATGGAGTGCTGCATTTAGTTCTGGGTATTGCAACTGAGGAAAACCAGGGATGGTGTCTGCCTTCCATAATAAGGCAGCCAAAATGGTGAAGGTCCTGAGTCCATGTGAGATAGACATTGGGGAGGAACAGTGGATATTTTTCCCATGGAAAGAGGAGACTCAGGAGGGACAGATAGTTCTCAAGGATTTGAAGAGAGCTATCCCATGGAAAAGGGACTAGATTTGTTCTGTTTGGGAGGGTGAGAATTGTCAGAGGTTAGGAATAATATCCTGGCAGTTAGTTAATTAATTTTTAAATTAAATTAAATTTTATTCTCAGTTATATGTAAAAAGTTTCTAACAGTTTAAAAAGAATTTTGACTCTCAAATTCTCTTCCTCTCTTCCCTTTCTTACTCCCAGATGGTAAGCAATCCCATATAGATTTTAAATCTGGAATCATGTAAAGCATTTTCTCATAGTAATCCATTTATGGAAGGAAACTTGAACAAAAAATATATTAAGAATGAAAGTGGAAAAAGTTTGTTTTGGTTTGGATTCAGACTCCATCAGTTCTTTCTCTGGTAGAGCCATTATTAATGGAGGACACTACCTTGACACTCCTTGGAGATCTTCAAGAAAGGGCTGGATGACCTCCTGTTGGTATTTGATTTGAGTTGAATTAGATTGACTCTGAAATACCTTCTGCCCCTGAAATTCTGTGAGTCTGTTTCCTTATCTGTAAAATGGAAATGCCTGTACTTCGTTCTATTGCTGTCTGTCTGTGAGGCAGAGCCTTCAAGTATCATTATTCTCATTTTCCAAGAAACTGGAGTTCTTGAAGGAGCCGCAGCTAAATGGCAAAGTGGATAGTGCTCTGGCCCTGAAGTTAGGAGCACCCATGTTCAAATATGACTGTGCAATCCTAGACAAGGCACTTAATGCTGTTTGCCTCAGTTTCCTTATCTATATAATAAGTTGGAGAAGGAAATGGCAAATCTAAACCCAAGAATCCCAAATGGAGTCATAAAGAGTCAAGACATGACTGAAAACAGCCTAACAATAATAGTTATACTGAGGCTCACTGAACATCTTCCCCAAATGTTTGGTGATCTGTATTTCATTTTTAATATTTTTATTTTTGAAGTGAAGCTTAGTTATTTAAAAATAGTTTATTTAAGCATTAATTTCTTTAGTTGATGAATAAAAATGATGTGCCTTGGTTTTGCATATTCAATTAATGTTTATCCTTTAAAAATATTTCCTGTGGGCATGGCCTAATGAAATGTGCTGCATATCCCTAAGCTAGTAAACTGAAAAAAGCATTGGAGATCGAGTCAAAAGAACTAGGTTCAAATTCTGGCTTTGCTTTATAATAGAGCTTCATTTAACTAGTCCAATATATTTCAAGACCCTTCTTGTAAGTTGAGAATCACACATAATAACAAACCCCATTATTTAATAAGTATTTCTAATACAAACATGCCTATGACTTCTTAAAAAAAAAACAAACACCTTACTTTCCATCTTAGAATGAATACTGTGTATTGGTTCCAAGGCAGAAGAGTGGTAAGGGCTAGGCAATGGGGGTTAAGTGACTTGCCCAGGGTCACACAGCTGGGAAGTGTCCGTGGTCATCTTTGAACCCAGAAACACTTATCTCTGGGCTTGGCTCTCAATCCACTGAGCAACCCAGCTGCCTCCAATTTATGGCTTTTCTTAAACTTATCTGAGCTACCAGCATCACTACTCTTGTACTCTGGGGCCATTACTAATAACTAAATAGCATTAATGAAACAATTGAAGCTTTGCTCTCTCAGTCATGTCTTGTAGCAAGTGAGACCTCTAGATAGAGACTGATGGGGTGAATGTTTGGAGCAAAACAATGTAATCACTCACACTAAGGCTTCTCAGAGTGAGAATGAGTATTATTGGACCAACTCTTGTGAGGCTTTTTAACATATAATTAAAATTATTATTTTGTGTATTTTAATTATGTCTCTAGATATGTTGAGTTCACATAAAATGAAGTCTTATCATATTATCTGGGAGTTCTTGGTCAAATTACTTCCTTCTCTGGGCTTCAGTTTCTCCATGTCAGATGAGGGGTTTGGACTAAAATAACCTTTAACATATCTTCTCACTGTAAATCTTATGGTAGACCACCTACTCTCCACCTCCATTCCTCCCCTAGCTTTGAATGAAGAGGTGGAAATTGGTGCGAGTGAACTCATGGTGGATACTTTCCAAGAGGGCATCTGCATTGGGAGGCAGCTCAGGGGCTCCCGAGGGGGGTGGCCGGCCACTCTGCTCTGGGGTATAGGTGAAGGAGAAGGCACTGGAGTACAACAGCCCATCAGCACGAACCAGGCTTACTGGCACTGTAATGGGTGTTCGCAGCCATCGCCAGGCACTGCCAAAAGCTGCCACATCGGGTACCACACAGACTAAGGACCTGGGACTCCTGGAGGCACAAGCCAGATCACAAAATTTCAGTGCTATAAAGAACTTTAGAACTTGAAATAGATGAAATTCTAAAGATTAAAGTATAACCCCTTCATGTTACAATTGGGGAAACTGAGTCCCCCAGAATCAGACTCATACTCTCATAACCTCCCCAACCACCGTCTTTACCTGTACATGGTCTCAGCCTCCACATCACCAAACCAAACTTTAAGTCCTGCATGGAAATTCTCACCTAGAAGCTCCAGGGTTGCCACATCTCCCCCACCACTCAGCTGTGGGGCAAAAGGTCTTGAGTCAAACTAGTACCGGGGACAAGGGACCATTACCCTCCCTCCTGAGAACTGTAAGGGTCAGAGAGTCCCCCTAGGCTGGGGGGGATCAGAGTACCTCTAAGGTACTGATGAGGGGCACTGGGGTGACAGGCTCCTGAGTACAGGCTAGGCTGGTGCTGAAGGAGAACTCCACTGACTCAGTGCCAATGATGGTCCAACATGAACTATCATTCAGCAGTGCCCGGTTTGCTTCCTTGGGACAAGGTGAAGCCTAGGAGAAAGTAGAAGAAAATGAATAAAGAAGAAAGGAAGAGCAGGGCAGAAGGCTGGGGATCCCCATTTGTTTTTATTCCCTTCAACCACATCTGCAGTCCAGAGATTGACTTTTTTTAATCCTTACCTTCCACCTTAGAATCAATACTGGGTATTGATTCCAAGGCAGAAGAGTGGTAAGGGTTCTGCACTGAAGTGGTGACTAAGTGACTTGCCCAGGGTCACACAGCTAGGAAATGTCTGAGGCCAGATTGGAACTTGGACCTTCAATTTCCAGGCCTGGCTCTTTATCCACTGAGATAACTAACACCTTTCTCCCCCCCCCCCCCATTGATTTTAACACCACTAACTCACTGTGTGTCCATGGACAACTCACTTTCCTTCTTTAGGCCATATTTCTCCCTACTGTCGAATGAGGGAATTGGAGATCATCTCATTATAATATCTCCCATGGAGACCTCTTTGACTCCCAAGGCTTCAGGTACTACCTTTCTGCAAACATTTCTTGTGCCCTGATGGATCTTCCAGGTTTCTGAACAATATCTCCAAGTTCTTTCAGAAAATTTCTACTAGAATATCCCACTAGCAAATCATACTCAAAACCTCAAAGCAAGACTTTCCACTAAATCTCTAGGGCTTTCTGATTCCACCATTTCTGTCTGTGGTACAACCATTCACCTCATTATTTGTGTTTGAATACTTAGTGTCATCCTTGACTCTCCTCTCCTCTCATCCTTACAACCTTTTAGTTACCAATTTCTGCCAAATCTTCCCCGAAAAACATTTCTTGTATCCATGCTCTCTAGTTTGATAGCTAAAACCCCCACATCTACCTGCAAGATTATTCCATAATATCCTCCTAACAGATCTTCCCACAGCCAGTTTCTCCCACCTGTCATCTATCCATCTATGGAAGCACCCAGAATAATTTTTCTTATACATGGGTCTTATTACATCACCTCTGCTCAAAAGTGGCTTCAGTGGCTCCTTATTGGCTTCTGAACCCAGTTCAAACACTTTTGCCTAGTTTCCAAGGTCCTCCATGATCTGGCACTAGCCAACCTTTCTAGTCTTCATTTAAACATCTCTTCCTTTTCTCTCTAACCAAACTGCTCTACTCTTTGCCCATCCCCACCTCACCCATGCTACTTGTTGTCTCTCTCCTCTCTCCTCCATGCCTTTGCTCACACTGTTCCTTATGCTTGGAATATCTTCCCTCCTTTTTTTTCATTTGTATAATTCCTATTCACCCTTTGAAGTCCACCTCGATCCTTGAAGCCTCCCTTGTTCTCCTTAGTAGGGAATCACAGATGCCTTGGACCTCATATATATAGCATTTCATTTTGTCTCTCCCAAGTGTACTTCTTAGGAATTGTTCTATAGTATAGTTACCAATGTTGTTTTGTTATTCCTCTATAAGTCCTAGATAAATTTAGTGTTCTTTACACAACAGAGAGATGCATTGTAATTTCTCAGCACAAGTAAAGGGTTTCTTGGTTAAATAAATGAATGCTTTCTATGGCACTTTTCCGTTATATTCAATTTAACTTCAAGTTAAAAAAAAACAATATTGTGTATTGCTTCCAAGGCAGAAGACTGGTATGGGCTAGGCAATGGGGGTTAAGTGACTTGTCCAGGGTGACACAGCTAGGAGTGTCTGAAGCCAGATTTGAACCCAAGATTTCTTGTCTCTAGACTTGGCTCTTAACCCATTAATTTTCTTCACTCTTCCCACAAAGAATATTTGTAAGAGCTTGTACTAGGGACACAAAGATTAATGGCTCTAAAGGAGCTAATACCCCACTGTGGGATATTACATGTACCCAATTTAGCATGACACAAAACAGGCTATGTTAAAGGCAAAAGAGAGACCTGGGTTAAGTGCTTTAGGAAAATTTAAAGGGAAAGATCAATTTCATCTGGGTGACAGTGGGTGAAGAGAGTTTGTGATGTCACAGGGAAGAGATGGTACTAAATGTGGGACCTCAAGGAGAAGAAGGATCTTAAGAGATGGAGATGGAGAAGGAATGGATGCCAGGCATAGAGGATGGTGTGTGTGAATTTGAAGAGCTGAGAGAGAGCATACAGTCCAGCTTGGTTAAAATGTAGAATGCATGAAGAAATAGAAAGAGAATTAAGCCTGGGAAGGTAGATTGTAGCCCGATAGTGGAGGAGAGTGAATGTCAAGCTAAGGAGTTTGCATTTTGCCACATGGTAACATAGAGTCACTGAATGATTTTGAGCAAGGATGTAATGAAATATGTAAAGACTAACCCTAACCCTAAATTCTGAGGATTATTTTTTAAAATATTACATGGGGTTATTCTGGTGAGGAGAGGAAAGAACAGCTTAAAGTCAGGATTCAAATCCCAGATCTCACTTGTGTGACTTGGGGTATTTTCAACCTTTCTTAGGTTTCAGTTTCCTCATCTGTTAACACGAGGTCTAAATGACCTTGACAGCCTCCTCAGCTCTCAATCTATGATCCTCTGCGACTATATTTTAAGGTCCCTCCTTATCCGCTAATCTCCCAGGCTCACCTGGAATTGCACAATCTTTTCCATGGCAAGGCACAAATAGGTCCCCCCTCCTGGTCCCCCCCCTGGGAACTGGAGTGCACATTTGTGTAACTGGGAGATAGGTTCATCCACATCCAGGAGTGCACACTGTTTAGCCACTTTGCGGATGATCTGTGGGAGAAGGGGAAAGAAAGAATCTAAGTACCAGGGAGGACTTGGCCAAAGCTGCCAACTAAGACACTAGTACTCCCCCCCAACCTCCCAAGGAAACTTTCTGAGGCTCCATGACGTCTTCCTCTCTCCTGCCCCTGCCCCTAAACCCTGTAACCACAGTCACCTTCCATGTGGACCAGAAAAAAATCCACCTCCACTCAATCTGGTCACTTGGGCTCATACCATGGGGGGCAGTGTGATGCCCGTGACCGTGCAGACCAGCTGCACTAGAGAACCGTAGCGGACATAGCCTTCTCGGAGAGGGAATTCTCCTCGGGAACAGCAGTCATCGGCTAAGGAAAAGAAAGAGGTGCATGAAAGAGCATCAGCCCTCTTCCCCGCTGTTCCCCGTCATTGCCGCTCCACGCCCACCCTAGCACCACAAATGGGCTTTTGGACTTTCTAGTGAGGTCAGCTAGGTCTGATGGCAGGACACAATAACAACCCACACTGATAGTACTATGGTGGCTTATGGCTGACAAAGGATTTTACACTCATTAGAGCCTCAAAACAAGAGTTGCTATAGGAATCATTGCCAGGAGAAGACTCAAAAGGGAGAGATGACTTCCCTAAGGGGACACAGGTATTAAGAGACAACATGGTACCACTGACTTTGAAGCCCCATGGCCATGATTTACATTCCAGCTCTGCTACTTCATACCTGTAGGGCTTTGGGTAAGTCACTTAAACAAAACAAACCCCTTACCTTCTGTCTTAGAATCAGTACTGTATATTGGCTCCAAGATAGAAGAACAGGAGGGGTTAGCCAGTGGGGGTTAAGTGATTTACCCAGGGTCACACAGCTAGGAAGTGTTTGAGGCCAGATTTGAACCCAGGGCTTCCTGTCTCTAGGCCTGGTTCTCAATCCTCTGGGTAAACTAGTTGCCCCAGAGGAAATAACTTTAAAATAATAGCTTCAATGTCCATATTAAGATAATGTGTGACCTTGTTCAAATCATTTCCTTAGTCTCCTCAACTGGAAAATAAGGTGATCACTAAAATGCACTAAATGATCATGTCTTTTCCACTCTTAATTCATTAGCCTATGTAATTATAACTACATGTGTGTATATAAAATGATATATGTCCTATGTAATTATAACTAATGCATAATATGTTGCTTTAAGGTATACATAATAGTCCTATGAGTCAGGTATGCCTGTCCCTACTTTAAGATGAAAATATTTTTCCTTTCCGAGTCCCAGATTTCTTTACCAGTATGATAGGGATTACCATACCTGTCCTATGAGCCTTGCACAGAGCTGACAAGGAAATCAAATGGGACCCTAAAGTGATTTAGTAAAGGCTACAGCATTATATAGAGTGTCCCAAATGTCTTAGTGTGGTTTTTAGCTCTTAAAACTGAACTAAGACTTTTGGGACAAACTGCATAAAAAGAGTCTATTCAAAGTATGATTGCAAGTATTTGAAACTGGGATTATAGCCCAACTCTACTGACACTAGATTCTTCTGAAGTTCAGGCGGCCTGGGATTTCTGCCCTAAACCTTTGGATGGAGTAAAGGCGTATGGGATGATGTAGGTATGAGTGGATTGAGGAGGAATCTCCTCTGTTGGAAACTGGTGTCTTTTGTGTGTGTGTATGCTTGGAGTACGGAGGAGGGAATGTAAACAAGATTCCAAGGCTTCCCAGACTGGGGTCAAAGAGCTGACCATGAAATGGGATCCCATGGGGAAGAACTGTTAGCTATAATGAAAAAGTATAGAGTGTGTTGGAAAGATTTCTGGACTTGGAGTCAGGAGAACAAGGTTCAAATTCTGGCTCCAAAATGTATCAGCTCTGGAACCATATGTAAATGATTCAGTGTCTCTGAGCCTCACCTGTAAAATGGAACAATGATTTTTTTCATTCCCCACCTCACAAAGTTGTAAGGAAAGAGCTTTGTAAATGTAAAATCACCACGGAAATGTTAGCTAATATAATTACAAGTGTCTGAATCTCTCCTTCCCCAAGGAACAGTGAATTAGATGGCCTCATTCCCCTCTAAATTTCTCCCTTCCAATCAAGGCCACCTTGAGAGAAGCATTGGAGGCATGGTGGGAAGAGGCTTCAGTCAAGAGTCAGGACACCCCTAGCTCTGGGACCGATTAGCTCTGTTCCTCCAGAGTAACTAACTTCTTTTTGATTCTCCTGTATAAAATGAACTAGCCTCTGGGATCCTTCCTGCTTCTGATCCTCTGATTGATTCTGTGATCCAACTTGAGGTTGGGGAGTGACCTTCAGCTGGGTGGGAACATAAGCTCAACAGCCAGATGGGCATCTTGGTTCAGAGGAAAATTTCAGTTTGTTGACAATAGATGATAAGACTACAGATCCCTACACTTTGCCACTGGGGGGGGGGGGGGAGAAGGGGAGGGAGACAGCAATACAGATGGCTTAACTTGGTCTTGTTTTCAAGACCCTGGAGGGTGCTCTGTATCATGGATGTAGTTGATCCACAAAACAAACAGGGGAGAGCTGACTGTAGGAAAAAATCCTCTTCTTCTGAGGGCTATTTGAAGATGGGAAGGTAGATGGAGATGTGGGTACATCTGAATCCAAGTGCAGTACCCAGATGCAGGGTGAAGGCTGCCCATTGTCTGGCACTGGCGATGAATGCACCTCCTTCCACAGAGAGGTATCGTGTGGAGACGGTCTGGGATCGAAGGCGGTTAAAGAGGGACACCTTGGATCCAGAGGAGATGCATACTGTGGGGGAAGGTGGCAGTCAATGACACCTATTCAAGCTTGGCTCCTGTCCCTTTTCATTACCCCCACCCCAATGGCTGTTCCTTATTTACAATATCCTTCTTTATCTCCTGACTTCTTCTTTGCCAATATCCCCTTAGGTCTCAGGGGCTAGGAAGAGGGCCTGAAACTCTGCCTTTATTGGCACAGGAACTCCTAGAGGAGGTCAGGACCTTCATAGAAACGTAATGGTTTTAAATAGTTGCCTAGAATCCTGAAAGGGTAAGTGGCTTGCTTAGCATGATACAGTCAATAGGCAAATCAGAGGGAAAACTTGACTAGGCTCCTAGATCAGCTCTCTATAAACTACCCCTTGCTGCCTGTCTTTAAAACTCAGGTGAGTATAATCCAGCTCAGAGGCAATGGGGAACATTTTCAAGATTTAGAATCAGATGGACCTTGGTTCAAATTCTGACTCCCTTATTCCCTATGTGTGGGATTTTTAGCAAATCTCTTCACCCCTTTGGGCCTCAGTTTATCTCTGAATCTTTTCTTAGTTCTGAATCTTGTGAGCTTACTTTTAGAAAACAAGGAAAACAAGCCTTCCAGCTTCCAGCCTTCACTATTCTTCCTAGTCTCTGAGCCCAAAGAGTAGCAAGACTCAGTTCTTTCATTGTCTAATTGTGACTCTTGCCGCTACAGTCTGGGAACCAACGGGAGGCTTGACCTCTATGGCCATGCCCCGTACAGGATCGGGCTCAATGGATTCTGCCAACTCTGACATTCTGTCTTTGAAGGTTCCTTCCAACTCAGGCTGTATGACTCCCTGATTCCCAAGGTCCCACTCCCTTGTTTCCGCCCACAATCTTCCCTTCACCCCGAGCTATGCTTTCTTTTTTCCGTTCCTAATCCGTAGCCCCACTCCTCTGATTCAGGCTTATCCCCTAGCTCACGGTCTGTATTTTTCAGTGACTGCTTCTTCTGAGACGGCTTGGAGATGACCTTGATGAGGCGACTGTGGAAGGTCCCTAGCTCCTGGCCCCCTCGCAGCACCAGCTTTAACACCAACCGGAAGTGCTTTCTCTTGTCCGAGTCAGAGATGTAGAGAGCTTTGGCGCAGCCGAATTCCTAGCCAGCCGGCGAAGCGGGCAGCTTTGCCTTTGTCCTGGGGCCATCGGGCTCAGTGAAGCCTTTGCTACCCAGTTGAAGATGGCTTAAAGGGCACCCAACCCAAGCTCCCCCAGTCACTCCGACCCCCTCGGACTGCCCAGCTAGATCCCCCTCCTCCCGAACCCCGCACCAGTCCCTCCTATCCAGCTTTGGACGCTCCCTGCCCAGGGTCATGGTCTGGGGAAGAGGAAATGCAGCCCTCCCAACGGTGGCGAGGTGGAGATCTGTCTGCTCAACTTTCCCCTCCTCACTCTAGAGTCCGGCGGCTCCTCGAAGCTGAGTTTTTGGGTCTCCGCGGAACCGCCATCCAACCCCATGTAACCACAGACTGTGCATCCCGCCTCTCCCGACTCGTTGGCTAGAACAAACCGCAAGTGAAGGATGAAATAAGGCTGGAATTCATCATCCCGTGGACTCTTGCCCCTGAGCTGTGGGACTGCACCCTCATTCTCTAGACCTCTGCTGACCCCCAACCTAAGGGCCAGGGAGGAGCCTGTGGAGTAAGTCGTGCTTCCCCCATTTACCTTGTCCTTGTTGCGGCTTAAGCCTCCAGCCTGGGCCCATAAGATACACACAGGGTGGGGGACAGAAGAATCTACAAGGAGAGGCTGTTGTTACTTCAGAGACAACGGAAAGACCAGCTGCTAAGGGGGAAAGTGTTTGTATATATTCCAAATCTATTCCAATCCCTCAGAAGGAATCTTAGAGATAATTTTAGAGATGAAGTGGAAAGAGGCCAAGATTTGCGAATCAAAAGAAATGGGTTTAGATTCCAACTCTGAAACTTATTAGGTCTATGACCTTATCAAGTCACTGCTCTTTGAGCCTGTTTCATCATCCAGAAAATTCAGAGCTGATTTTCCATACTTACCCCAAAGAGTTTTTTTTAAACCCTTACTTTCCATCTTAGAATGAATATTGTGTATTGATCTCAAGGCAGAAGAGTGGTAAGGGCTAGGCAATGGGGAATAAGTGACTTGCCTAGGGTCACTCAGCTGGGAAGTATCTGAGGTCAGATTTGAACATAGGACTTCCTGTTTATAGGCCTGTCTCTCCATCCACTAAGCTATCCAATTGCCCCTCACCCCAAAGAAATTTATTTTAAAAAAAGAAGCAGCTATATAATTTTTTTATTTTAAAATTTAAGTTTAAAAAATGCTACTACCCAATAAAGTTCATATTATCAATGAAGACTTGGTTATAAGGGAAGAAAATGATTAATTGATCAGAAAAAGAGATGGGATTACTGTTTGGAGAAGGAAGAACAATTGATGTATATCTGGAAAGCTGCCTGAAGTTCCTGAAATATTTGAAAGACTTAGAAGGAGACCACCACGAATAGATTCCCTATAGAGGATTCATGGAAGAAGAGTGAGAAGTAGTGGTTGCGTTGGGTTGGATTGACACCTGAATGTATTAACTGAAGTACCAAGAGATCAAAATTAAAATCCTCATATTTCTATTCTCTGTGCATTGTAGATTCCAACCCAAATGGAAGTCTTTGCTTCTCAAATATATTCCATCAACTGTCTCTTCTGGGCCTTTGGTCATTCACTTCCTTATATTTGCAGAGGTTCCTTTCTCCAAATGTGAATAATTTTTCTTTTAAAGTCCAATTCAGATGTCACCTGCTCATGTAAGTACCTTGAACACAGGCACTTGTTTTTTGTTTTGGTATTTTCAGCACTGATGGTAGGGGCTGGGACAGGGTATGATTTTAAGAAACATTTGTGAACTGGTTTCAGATATTTCCTAGCTGTGTGACCCTAAGGTAAATGGCTGAAGACAGAAGGAAAGGGTTAAAAAAAAGAAAGAAACATTTCTGTAATTGTATTAAGTCAAAGTATTCCTTGATCCCAAAGGTAATAAATACCTTCCCACTCAGTTCCTTTTAGGACTCTTCATTTTGTTCCTCTTTGGGTGAATTATTTTTATGTTTGCCTTATTCCTTTTACTAGCATTAGGAGGGGGAAATGATATCTTATAGAAACTGGACAATCTCCTCTCAGGGAAGTGCTCTGTACATTGTAGGTGCTTACTACAAGTTTGTTGAATAAATGAACTTCAGATGACAATTGAGAAAACTAAGAAATTACTTGTCCAAGTCACAGGAAGTTGGTAGATGGACAAGGTTGGGCCTGGGGGGTGCTGCAGGGTACTTTTAGTAGGGGAAAGAGAGAAAATAGGCATTGTGGTTCCTCAGCTTTCCAACCACTCTCTCCTACCTCTTCTCGCTCCCATAGGATTTCTGGGCTACTTTGGCATGTAAAATTCGCACAGTCTGTTCAGAGTGCATCTGTAGACATCTTCGAACTCCATCACGGAGGACTGCAGAAGGCTCTGGGGGTGACCTAGAATGAGTAGGAGAGAGGGAAAGAAGGGGAAGGAGAAGAAAGAGGTGTTGAGGTCATTAGCAAGGACCCATGAGAAACTTGGACATGTCTCCCAGTTTCAGGGAACTCTGGGTAACCAGAAGTGGGCACCAAGGAGCTGGGGCATGGCCACAGGCTGTGGTCTAAATATTTGGGCTGCCGGGTGTTCAATGGGGCTTTCACAGGGCCTTTGCACTGGTCGCTCCGCGGTACGACCACCCAGGCTCCCCCCAGATGGTGTGGCTCAGTGCCAGGCTAGGGCAAAGCAGAGGAAGCAGAGCTTGCACAATAGCTGCTCTTGTGCTCCAATGTCAGCTCCCCTATGTCCCAGCCTTACTAGTGGCTTTTTTTGAGGATGGAGAGAGAGGGTCCAGGGGAGAAGGGGGTGAGCAAGAGTGTTGGGTGGTCAGTAAATGTCTGTGGAAAGAACTAAAATTTTCTCTGTCCAAACTTCTCTCCTTTCTTCCTCTCGACAGCGCCCTCAGGAGTTGTCCTGTAGTTGAGTCCCCACTCTCATTGGAGAATCATCCATAAGCTTGAATTTTCAAATTGTGGGGATTGGGGCTCACAGCACCACCAACCAGATTTCTCCTACCTAGTGAAAATTTGAAAACTTCAAGCTGGATCTCCATCCCCACCCCCAACTCCCCCACCTTCAGCTAATAGGCTTCCCTCTGTGGTCCTAGACAGACACAGGACTGTGGCTTAGTGGGCACCGGGGTTAGATATTGGCTGGATCATAATGGGAAAGGTAAGAAGAAGAAGAAGAAGAAGAAGAAGAAGAAGAAGAAGAAGAAGAAGAAGAAGAAGAAGAAGAAGAAGAAGAAGAAGAAGAAGAAGAAGAAGAAGAAGAGGAAGAGGAAGAGGAAGAGGAAGAGGAAGAGGAAGAGGAAGAGGAAGAGGAAGAGGAAGAGGAAGAGGAAGAGGAAGAAGAAGAAGAAGAAGAAATAGGTTCTCAAATCCCATCCATGTCAGATTTGTTCCCTGACAGAAAAGGATGCCTATTGCATCTTCCATGCTTACTCCCACTTCGGTTCAGAGCATTTTGTGAAGAGCTCCTACTGTATGGAGCTAGTGGAATCTTTCGGCTGACTTAGGGCTGGGGGTGAGGACATAGGGAAATGGGACAGTTTTGCGAATTCAGCCTAGCTGCATCAAGTCACAGAGGTCGTGAGTGCTCTGGAAACACTGGGATATGGGAGCTTGGAGGTCCTGGGACTGGCATACCATTGGAGTGGGAAGTGGCTATTCGTGGTTTTGTAGTTGAGGGGAGACTTGGTGAGAATGAAGAAAACTGGAACTCCCAGCACTCCATCTCGCCTCCCCCCGCAGATCCCAGGCGCTTAGCACGGGCCTAGCATAGTAGGTGCTCAAAAAATCGTTTATTGGCTGACTGGCGCCTAGGATCATCCCTTCTAGGTCTTCCCGGCAGAATCGCGCCCTTGGAAATATAGTACTCTCGCTCCCTATCCTGCCCGGAATGTGATGTTGGAATTCTCTTGCATTCCAGCAGAAACTAAGCCTATAAAAGCTATCCTCCCCTCCCTCTGCTACAGAGCTGGACTGTGTGTCGGCACAGGACCAAGTTTCAGTGTGTCTCAGTTTTTCTCTGTATAGGGCGCAAAGAGGAGCTCCCTCCCTCTCCCCAGCACTCATTTTCATTCACACACACACACACACACACACACACACACACACACACACACACACACACACACCATAGGCCACGCCCTTCAGCTGGGGCGGGGGGCTCTCTCGAGTTTCAGTAGGAGGGGTCGACCGCTCCCCTAGCCCCTGAGTTAAATGCGGCCACCGCTTCTGCTCCCTTCAACCTGGACCCGTGGCAAGGAGCCTGTTTGCTTTCCTACCTGTTCCAGCAGGACAAGGGACTTGGACAATCTGTTTCGTCTTCTCTCTGACCCTCGGAACTCTCTAGTCGACCCAGGTGAGTGAGGGGTCCTGGGGGCAGCGGAGGGTCTGCAAGGAGAGATAGCGCAAGCCTTTTAATCTTGAGAAACACGGCGAAGGGTCCGCTTTGGACTGAGATACTGTGTTTCCCAAGAACCACCTCCCTCTTTAATGATGATTTTCTCATAAGATAAAGATGATGATTTCCTTATCTTGGGGAAAGACTCTTTCATGATCTTTTCCCATAACCCCAGGGTCATTGCCTATTGGTATCCATTCCAGATCTTACCGTTACTCGGGTATCCCCATAGATAAGAGCCTTTTATCTCAAGGTCTCCACAGTTAGTCAACTCAGAGCTGTAAATCCTTCAAAGTGGGACGAACCAAATAGACCATACCCCTTATCCAATGGATACTGGGGACTACACAGTCCTCCATTCTAAACAGAATCCCTAAATTCTTTCCTGAATCTATAGAGCTCCCTTAATCAGTCCCTAATGAGAAGGATACATAAAGTTTCTCCTAAACTCAGAAATTTCTCATACATTTCTCCCACATCTGTTTCAATTCCCAGATACCCTTTCTCCACAGCCAATTGGAGAATCTTCTGAATGATTGTAGGGGAAAGAGAAATAGATTGGGCAGGATTGGATCAGGAGGCCTGGGTTCTAGTCTCTTCTCTGCTCCCCAAGTTGGTGTGACCCAGTCACATTCCTTCTCTAAATCTCAGTTTCCTCCTCTAAAAAAAAAATAATAAAGGGATTGGACTAGACAATCTCTAAAGTCCTCCTCAGCTTTGATAATCTGTAATTCTCAAAGTCTTAGGGACTGTTGAGGTCGGATGACAGAGCAGAACATCATGGTTCTTAGAACACGAGTTATTAGCTTGTGGAGAGAATACAGAGGGACTTTGGGGTGCTTCATCAGATTAAAGTGGTTCACATGGGGGGCCCTTGACCCTAGGTGGAAGTCCTGGTTGGTGGAAGGGAGGAGAGAGTAAGAGAGTGAATCACAGACCCTTAGAATGTCAGCTGCAGAAGGGATGATAGGACACAGAATAACTGGAAGCAATTTTAGAACATGGAATTGTGGAGCTGGGTGACACTTTCAAAATCCAATCCCTTAATTTCACAGAAGGGGAAACTGAGATCTGGAGACTTGGAGACCTGGAAGTAGTAGGGGCAGAGGCAGGAGTAGACTGACTTTTAGTCCAAGGGATCTCTCCACTGCACCATATTTTCTCTCAAGGAAAACAGTCAAGAGACATGAGAAGGGAAGAGGAAAGGATGGCTGCAAGGCTCTCAGAGCTCCCCAGTCAGCACCTCCCAGGGATGCTGTTGGCTTTTCCTGGCCCAATCCTAAGGAGCTCACTTTTCCTAGCACTACTCCTCCCCCTGCAGCTCAAACATCTGGGTTCAATAGGATTGCATGTGACTGCCCTCAGCCTGACCATAAGGGATCCATTGAGGACAGGTTGGCCAGCCACTATTTTGGGGCTTTTTCTTTCCTTTTCTTTCTTTCTTTTAATCCTAGCAACTGGAAAGGTCTAGGACCCGTAATAGGCGGGCTTGGAAGTCTGGTTAAAAATAGCTCTATTCACCCAGCCAGACTTTGGGGTTGGGGGAAGTGGGGCGGAGCTTTGAAAGAATAGGGGCGGGGCCTGCACCTTCCCCTTTCTCCCAGAAAAGAAAGTAGAAACAAAGGAGGAAAGAAACAAAGGAGGAAAGAAAGAAAGAAAGAAAGAAAGAAAGAAAGAAAGAAAGAAAGAAAGAAAGAAAGAAAGAAAGAAAGAAAGAAAGAAAGAAAGAAAGAAAGAAAGAAAGAAAGAAAGAAAGAAAGAAAGAAAGAAAGAAAGAAAGAAAGAAAGAAAGAAAGAAAGAAAGAAAGAAAGAAAGAAAGAAAGAAAGAAAGAAAGAAAGAAAGAAAGAAAGAAAGAAAGAAAGAAAGAAAGAAAGAAAGAAAGAAAGAAAGAAAGAAAGAAAGAAGGTATGTGGGGCAGCCGGATTAATTAACTCTGACCGTCTGCAACCTTCCCCCCTCAGTCCTGAGTAGGGGCTGCTCAACAAGTTAAAAGATACCTGAGTGATTTGCCATTTCCTTCGACAACTCATTTTACAGAGGAGGAAGCTGAGGCAAACTTGGTGAAGTGACTGTCCAGAGCTACACTAAATCTCATAAGTGTCTGAGACTGGATTCGAACTCATGAAAGCTAGTCTTTCTGATTCCAAGCCCAGTGTTCTTTTCCATAGCACCACCTAGCTTCTGAAGTTTCAGTAGACTCAAGTGCAGAAAGGCTTAAAGTCTGGGACCCTAACTTTTAGACCTGGCTTTTCTAGTAATTGGTTTCATGACCTTGAGCAAGTAACTTTTCTTTTCTGGGCCTCAGTTTCCTCTTCCGTAAAAGAGAGGTTTCTTTTGAAGCTAACCTTCTAAGATCGAAGGTGAAGACTCCAAGTCCAGTCGGAGGGGGCGCCCCCGGAGGACTGGGGCTTTCAGTTGCGTGTATGTGGGGAGAGGGACAGGTTCTCTCACCCGTTCCTCCCGGGGGATCCATGGCTGCACTCCAGGAACCAGAGGTCCACGAACCCCAGTTACTCGAAATTCTGAGCCTCTCACAATCCTCGCTCTCGGTCTCTACCCCTTTGGCCACCCAGCACTGCGCTGTGCCCCAACTCCTTCCAGCCCTGCTATATCCATTCCCTGGGCCTTATCTCCAAGGCCTCGGGACGGCTCTCCGCCCAGGCTCAGCTCCCCTCCCCCTCCTCCTATGTTTGCTCTAGGTTCCGTCACCTGCTCCGCAGCTGCCGGCTTCCCACGCTGGCTGTTCCGAGTGCTGGGGATGCCACTATTTGACCTTAGTGGAGCCCCTTGGACAGCGCCTGGGGTTGGGGATGAGGAGGCAAGAATAGCTCTTTAAGAAGCAGGGCAGGACGTCTACAATCAACCTCTGTGGAGGAGGTTCCCCAGCTCTCTAGGAGTGAGATCTCTAACTGCAGCACACCCGTGTTTGTCTTGGCTGCTCCATCGCCGTTACGCCCATCCTCCCAAGGGCGCGGCCATCCCTAGAGGCTTGAGGTTTTCGGTCTGGAGTTGGGGTGGGGGAACTGGCATCAGGCGGGAAGCGGTACAAAGAGACCCCTTGTCAGCCCCAGTCTTGGGGGCGGGATGTGTGTGGAAGGAGAAGGTGACCCGGGTAGTGCCAGGTAATTGGATTTAGCTACCTGGAGTATAGGAGAAAAGAAACGGGTCAGTGCCCTGCTGCTTTGGGCTCTAGGGATGACTACCTACTTATTGGCCTTTCTTTTCCAGGTTACATCTCGGCTCCCTTTGCTAACTAATTAACCTGTTCGCACCTTTTGCAAGTACCATGAGGCTACCGCCCTACGCCCCGCTGCTTTTCATCTTACTGGTGTCTCTGAATGCTGAACTGCAAGCGACTCCAGGTTAGTCGAGGATATTTCTTGACTATTGGCACGGAGCTGGGCTAGGGAGAGCCGAAATGGAAAGTCGATTCATTCATCGAATTATTCATTAAGACCCTGCCAGGTGCAGAATCCTGGGCTAGACGTTAGGAACCTACGAAGTTAGGATTAGACCCAGGATTTTCCCTTTGTCCCACGTCAGGCCATTTGCCGGTTTCCTGTGGTCCCCACCCTAGTAGAAGGTGGAGCTCACAGCTAACCCTCTGGAGTCTTCTTTTGTGGGAAAATCATCAGACACTCCCTTTCTTCTCTCCTTCGCAGCAGGCTCGAAGTGCAGGACAGGACCTCTGGACTTGGTATTCGTGATCGATAGCTCTCGTAGTGTTCGCCCCTTTGAGTTTGAGACTATGCGTCGCTTCCTGGTGAATATCATTCGGGGTCTAGACATTGGACCCAATGCCACCCGCGTTGGCGTGATTCAGTATTCGAGCCAGGTGCAGAGCGTCTTCCCGCTGGGAGCCTTCTCCCGAAGAGAGGACATGGAACGGGCCATCCATGCCATCGTCCCCTTGGCGCAGGGCACCATGACGGGCCTGGCCATCCAGTATGCCATGAATGTAGCCTTCAGCGTTGCCGAGGGTGCTCGCCCTTCGCAGGCCCGGGTGCCTCGTGTCGCTGTTATAGTGACTGATGGACGGCCCCAGGATCGGGTGACTGAAGTGGCTGCCCAGGCAAGGAATCGGGGTATAGAGATCTACGCAGTGGGCGTGCAGCGCGCTGATGTGGGCTCCCTTCGCGCGATGGCATCTCCTCCTCTGGATGAGCATGTTTTCCTAGTCGAGTCCTTCGACCTCATACAACAATTCGGCTTCCATTTTCAAGGCCGATTGTGCGGTGAGCAAAAGCTAGGTCTGGCGAGCGAGAAGGCCTCTATCGGGGAACCCAGCCACTGTCTAGCCACGCCCAGTCTCCCAAGGTCCCTCCCACAGCTTCCTTCACTTTAAACCCCATCTGTCAGGGCATCTGCACGAGTTTAACTTTGTCTTTACCCATTCCCTGGCTCAGCCCTTCTTGGCCTGGCTGGATTTGCGCCTTTATGTTAACTTCCCTTTACTTCCCTACTTAAGTAGTCTTTCCTTCCACGCTGCCAGAAAGTGCTTGTCGTATTGACTCTCACACAGAGTCTACTGAGCCTTCGCACCTCAGCCCAGACTATGCCTGTACTCCTCACTCATGCTATTAGGATTAAAGACTTAGCCCTTCCGGCTCTGGGGCTTTCCGCACGTGGGTCCTGCTTTCATTCAGTCTATTGGCTCTGTCTTCTCTTACGCAATTATCTCTCCAGCCTCCTCTTTCTCCTCACCGAGAGTATAAGTCACAGAACTGACATTTCCCCCCCTCCCTCCACTACTTGACCCTGTGTCCCCAGGAGTGGACTTGTGTGCAGACGGAACTCACGGCTGCCAGCACCTGTGCGTCAGCACACCGGGCTCCTTCCACTGTGCCTGCAACCCGGGCTACCGTCTGGCACCAGATAACAAGAGCTGCTCAGGTAAGCTGCATCCCCTAGAGAACTGTAAGTCCCACGGTGACCAGTTCAATTCCATTTAATTCGACATTAAGATCCATCAACGTGCTGATGATACAAAGGTGAAAAACATCAGTTACTGCCCTTAAAGAGTTCTCAATGTGATATGCACACAAATACATGTGAAATCTGAGAGAAAGTTTAAACTTCCTTAGAGCCCACCATCCTCACTCAGGCAGCCCTGGGATCTAGAAACATCATCAGACACTGGGAAGCAGGACAGCATTGTTCCATTCATGGATCAGTTACTTGCCTTCTTTGATCCTTTCTTTTCTCTGTAAAATTAAAGTAATGGACAAGTCATTATTTTGCCCTTTAAGGTCCTTTTCAGCTGTCACATTCTATGATTTTTGATAGTTCCCTTGCTCAGAAATCCTCAGAAACTTAAATGCCCCTAGTTCTTTTCTCATTGGGCCTTCTATTTTCCCCATCTTATAAAAATATATGGTTTGCAAAAGCACTTTGAGTTAGAGTTAAGGGACTACTAGGCTAGTAGTAGCTAGTACTAGGCTACTGTGACCCTGGCCAAGTCACTTAACCTGATTGCCTAGCCCTTGGCCCTCTTCTGTCTTAGAATTGATACTAAGACAGAAGGTAAGGGTTCCCCTCTGCCCCCCCCCCCTTTTGAAGTGTTCTGCCCAGAGTCACCTAGCTAGTAAATGGCTACGGTCAGATTTGAACTTAGAAAGATAAATCTTCCCAGTGGCCCTTTATCCCCGGTTCTACCCAGTTGCCCCATGTATATACAAATGTATAGTCAGTCACTTGAGTGTGTGTATTTTTCTCCCCATTATGCTGTGAACTCTCAAAAGTCAGGATTCATGTCTTAAACTATTCTGTAGTCCCCTTTCCCCTCCAGAAGCCTCAACAGAGGAATATAAGACAGGCTTTGAGCCAAGAGTTTGTTGACAGACCTAGTTGGGGGGTGGGTGGGCAAGAGATAGAGTCTAACTACAATTCAATTCAACACAAATTTAAGTCTCACTAGGATTAAACCTCGGATATGGAATGCAACCTCATTTCCAAAAGCTTATTAGTATGGGACTATCTTCTTGTTAGTGGAGCTCAGTGCTCTGCAAAGGATGAGGAAGCCTGGACAGCTGGGTTGCTCAGTGGATTGACAGCCAGGGTCAGAGGCGGGAAATCCTGGGTTCAAATTTGGCATCAGACCCTTCCTAGCTGTGTGACTCTGGGCAAGTCACTTAACCCTCATTGCCTAGCCCTTACCACTCTTCTGCCTTGGAACCAACACACAGTATTGATTCTAAGTCAGAAGGTAAGAGTTTAAAAAAAAAAGATGAGGAAAGCCTTTAAGTCTTATAAGAGGGAGATGTGTACAATTAGGTGTTATATAAAGCAATATTAGCTCATCTTTCTGCATCATTTTAAGATTTCACAAAGATTTTTTCCTGACTGGTGGAGAGATAGTGCAAGTATGATCTATATTTTACAGGTGAAGAAACTACACAGTTAAGTTAGAAAGTGTCAGGGTTGGAGTTTGCACGCAAGTCTCTCAACTCAATCTAGCACTCTTCTATTCACTATCAAAATGAAGCTCCCAATTGCCTCAGGAAATTGGGGGGAGGTTTGGGAGAGGGTTGAGGCAAAACTATGGATTTCATCAGAGAGACTTCTCCTCTCTTCTAGCAATTGATCACTGTGCGGAAGGAATCCACGACTGTGAGCACCTCTGTATCAGATCAGACGGCTCCTACACCTGTGGCTGCCGAAAGGGGTATGCCCTCCATCGAGATAAGAGACGCTGCACCGGTGAGTGAGAAGCCAGGCGCCCTGGGCCCCAACAGCCACTGCGCTGCTGCGTGTCCTGGGACTGAGTGGCCTTCCCTGTCTCTCCTGCCAGTGATTGATCACTGCCGCTTCGGAAACCACAGCTGCCAGCATGAGTGTGTCAGCTTCCCGGAGGGGCCCCGCTGCCGTTGCCGCCAAGGCTTTGACCTGCAGCAGGATGGCCGGAGCTGTCAGGGTAAGGACTGGAGCATTGACGTGAGCATGCGCACCTCTGAGAAAGTGGAGATAACTGGGAGAAAGGTGGGCTGGAGGAGAGGAGAGAAGATAATTGAGGAGAGCATAAAAGGAGGGGGGGAGACTGAAAGGGCTTGCTTGGAGAAAAAGGAGGGGCTTATTTATGCATTAGGGATAGAGGGATCTCTCTGTCGTCGTCCCCCTCTGATGGCTGGTGTCTCCGTTTCAGCCCGAGATTACTGCAATGGTGTGGACCACGGTTGTGAATTTCAGTGTTTGAGTTCTGGCAGTTCTTACCGCTGCATTTGCCCCGAGGGCCGACAGCTTCAGGCCGATGGGAAGAGCTGTGACAGTGAGTTAATTGGGGGGCGGGGGAGGGCGAAAGGGATGGGGAGGGGATTTTATACATAGACAATTGGAGACCATTTGGCACCTGATGCTCCCTACGAGATTCCCCACGCGACCCTCCTGGCCTGTCCCGAGATTGGCTTCTTCTCCCATAGGGTGCCGAACGGGCCATGTGGATCTGGTTCTGGTAATCGATGGCTCCAAGAGTGTCCGACCACAGAACTTCGAGCTGGTGAAGCGGTTTGTGAACCAGATAGTGGACTTCTTGGACGTGTCTCCAGAGGGGACACGCGTGGGCCTGGTGCAATATTCGAGCCGAGTGCGCACGGAGTTTCCTCTGGGCCGCTACGGAACTGCGGACGAGGTGAAGCAGGCAGTCCTGGCCGTCGAATACATGGAGAAAGGCACCATGACAGGGCTGGCGCTGCGTCACCTGGTGGAGCACAGTTTCTCCGAGGCGCAGGGTGCTCGGCCAAGAGCCCAGAATGTGCCACGCGTTGGCCTGGTCTTTACTGATGGCCGCTCCCAAGATGACATCTCAGTGTGGGCTGCTCGGGCCAAGGAGGAAGGTAGGACCCAGAAGGAGGGGCGGAGGCAGTAGGGGCTCCATGGAAGAGAAAATAGATTCGTAGTGAAAAGAGCATTGGAGTTAGAGAATATGGGTTCAGATCCCAGTTGAGACCATTACTACCTGTGCAACCTTGGACAAATCACATCCCCTCACCAGGCTCCAGTTTTGTCAGGCATAAAATGAGGAAACTGGGTTATAAGATCTTCCAGCTCTAAATTCTGTGATGTGGGTACCACTCTCAGGAAAGAGGTGTGAACATACAGGGTCTACCACGTATTCCAGAGTTGAGGGCAGGAGCTTGCTTCTTTTGAGGTCTTGCGTGCGAGGGTTGCCTCCTGATTTTGACTGTGTCTGTGGTCCTCAGGCATCATCATGTACGCGGTTGGGGTAGGTAAGGCAGTGGAGGAGGAGCTGAGGGAGATCGCGTCGGACCCCCCAGAGCAACATGTCTCCTACTCGCCTGACTTCAGCACTATGACGCACATGCTGGAGAACTTGAAAGTTAACATTTGTCCTGGTGAGAACAGCTTCCCAAACGAAGAAGGGCAGCTCGTGTCAGCCCCAGTTAGCTCTACCAGTCTCTCTCCCCTCTTCTCTTTGGTATAGTAGAAAAATTGTAGACCATGGAATCAGAAGATCCCTGCATTCACTCGCTCTGAGAGCTTAGGCAAAATTCCTTCCCGTCTGTGAGCCTCAATTTACTTTTCTGTAAAATGAAGGGAGGTGGAGTTGTACTTCATATTGTAGTATGGCAAGGGCCTTGGGTTTGGAGTCAGAAGATCTGAGTCAGAATTCCTACTCTTATTGTGTGAGCTTGAGCAAATCATTTCAAGCAAGCAATCAATCAGTCAAATCACAAGCATTTATTTATTAAAGGCTTGCGATGTGCCGGGCATTGTGCATCAGCTTCACCGGCTTCAATTTTCCCCTCTGTAAAATGAAGGGGTGGATTTAGATGATGTCCAAGGTCCTTCTTGTAATTCTAAGTCTCCGCAGGCCTGAGCTAGATGGAGGAGGTTTGGGGGAGGGGATTCTAAGGGAGTTAGTCATCCCACGGGGCCCAGGGTCGGTCTCTTCGGACCCACACTTCTGAAGCACTGATAATCTGGTTTTCCTATGCCTTGGATGCAGAGGAGGGGAAAGGGGCGACTGAATTGCGGAGCCCGTGCGACTGCGATAGTCTTGTGGAGTTTCAAGGCAGTGCTTTGACGGCGCTGGGAAATTTGGAACAGAAACATATCCTCAAGAATAATGGGCGGGGACTTGGGCGGGGGCAGGAGAGTCCTAAGGTGGTGAGTCAGGCCCCTGAAGAATTTACCAGATCTAGGCAAAGGCTTTCTCCCCGGGTAAGGGCAGGAGGGTGAGGAGAACAAAGGCTAGAAATTTTCCTTAATGCTACCACTGGTCCAGCTGACGGCTCGATTGGAAGACCTGGAGAATCAGTTGGCCAATCAGAAGTGAGGGTCAGCAGCAACTGGGACCCAGGCCGGCTTGCAGCCTCTTCGGTCCCTTCCTGCTCATTCTGGAGAGTAGGTTTCCTGAGTAGGCAGCCCCGGAAATGGGCGACGCTGCTAGTAAAGCACAGGAGGCCGGAATCGCTCCCACACTCTTAAGCGGGACTCGAACAGGCTCTCAGATTGCTGCGCGGACTCTACCTGAACAAGCTTGGGTTCGCCGCACTTTCGGCGTCCGGACTACGACTGCAGCGCCTGCTGGCCGGGGCCCAGCCCCTTAAATCATTGTGTATTTATGTGCTCTTGTTTTTGCTATTTTTTTTTAAATAAAAATTGTCTCTATTCCACTTGCTAGGATAAATGTGTCGGTCCGGCGTCCAGTCCCGCTGTCCTATGACTAGAAAGTGGGCCAGGCACCATTCCCTACTCTCCACCATCACCCAGCATCTCATGGATAGTGGAGAGCAGTCCCCGCCTCCAGCCATCCAGAGCTGCTCGGCGCCGGGGCGTCTCCCCGAGAGAAAGGCTCATTGTGCTAGGTGCAGGACGGCGGGGCTGGGTTTCCCAGAGTTTTGTTTATTCAGCCAAGAACAGATGACTCCTTATGAGCTGGGTTTGGGCAGGGGGAGAGACCTTTTGCTGGAGAGAGGCAAAGTGGAAAGGGAGTTTCCCTCTCAGAGACCCCCCAAAGGAGTCAGTAGTCCTGGCCGAGCATTTAAGATACAGGACTGAAACCCATTAAGTTTTCTCCCCTGCAGGTTACCACTAGGAAAGAACTGAGGTTTGATTGTATGAAAAGCGGCAGTAAAATTAAAGGACTGACAACACCGGGTCTGGGAAGTCGATTCGAACGCTGTGCGACATTGGGCAATCCACTTTCCATTCTTGGCCTCAGTTTCACCATCTGCAAAATGAGAGATGGATTGGATGCTCTTTAAGGTTCTTTCTGGTTCTAGATCTAAATATCTCACTTGTTCTAGATCCCATATCTCTCACCTATGAGCAGTTCGATTTGTCTCAGACATAACTTCGCCCTTTTCTGTGCAGCCCAACGCCGGCTGCCTTACGGTCTATGTGGTCCAGGACGTTCTCATACTCTCCTGGATATTAGTCTATGACCAGTTGAAAGAACCTGAGCTGTGAAGCCTTTGACCCGAGGACCATTAATTAGCAAACGGTTTCCCCCATCCTTTTTTTTGAGAGGACTGATATTGACTCGATTTTTTACCTTTCCAGGATTCAGGATAGACATGAGTCAAAACTAGCAAAGGGTGCTGATTTTAGAGCTGAATTAAAGCTGTCTCACTCCCGCTCCCCCTCCAGCCCCCAAAGACTATGAAGTGACTGCGATTTACCCGGCTCAAGGTGTCCCTAGTCCGGGGCCCTAACCCAGGATCTGCCTTCGTGGAGCACCTCACAATTAAGCCTCAGGATTTTTTTTGCCTTCCCCCGACTTTTTCCACCACCACCAGGTGGTGCGATGAACTGCTATTTGGTCCAGCCTAGACTAGGCGACCCAAACTCGCTCCTCCCTGCTCTAGGGAGAGGGAACACTTGAGGTAGAAAGGTATCCAGAGTATCTTGGCAAAGGGGAAAGGGAGAACAAAATTGCTTAGCTCAAAGGACCCACAACACAGTACCCTTCCCCCATTTCCCTAACCGTCTGTTTTGAAATTTGTTCCCTTTGGGCAGGATTGAGATTTCCTTGGTGTAGGAAACATCCTGTGAGGCAAATTCCGATTACAAATGTAGGCAGGTCCCTCTTTTTGCTACTAGTCTTAGATGCCTGGTTTCCCAGAAGTTAAGGGTCTTCCCCAAGAGTCATTCAGTCTCTCTATGCAACAGAGGCTCACTTGAACCTAGAGCTCCTTGACTCCATACATCATGCTGCCCCTATCCCTCCTGTCTCTTGGTATGTCACCACCCTCATCCTCCCCTCTACTGTAATAAATTCCCCCCCCCCCCACTGGGGCCTCTTTTTGTGCCTTCTGTCTCTGGGAAAGAAAGGAAAAGTCGCAAAAGAAGAGTAGATTTGGAGTCAGAAAAATGAGTTTGATTGACAGATATACATTAGTCTTTTTTTTTTAACCTTTACTTTCTGTCAGTATCAACAGAAGAGAATTGGGGCAAGTGACTTGCCCTGGGTCACACAACAAGGAAGTGTCTAAGGCTCAATTTGAACCCAGGTCCTTCCAAATCCAGACCTGGTACTCTACCCACTGTACTATATTCTATATATGTATATATATATATATATGTATATATAATATATATCTGCCCTTTGCCACTAACTTTCAGAAAGCACCAAGGCAAGTTACTTTCTTTTACTGGATCTTACTTTCCACCACTAAAATTGAGGTAGTAACCTTCCACTGAGACTTTCTCTGCATTTCAGGTCTCTCCAGCTCTGGTAACCTACCTTCTGTCTTCTATGGTTCTTTATGACTCTATGATTCTAGAGTAGGTCAGTCTTTGAACATCCCCAATATGACTACAGGTTATCTGTCCTATTAACTGTGGACAAGCCAGGCCTGAGTACCAGGGGTCTGGGGGCTGTAGAGAAGGCTCCAGTCTAGTTGATTTGCTTGCAGTTTTATATTGACTATTTCTACAAATCACTTCTGATTGGACTCTGCTTTAGACTGGCTAGAGTAGGACTAGAGCTCTGGGGACAGAGACAGATCTATAAGGAACCTGACATGGAAGTTTGGGGGGTAAGAGGAGGATTGCTAGGTTCAAACTCAAAGGAGCAGGAGTCCCAGTGACCATCTCTACACATTTAGTGGGGAAATAGTATAGCTCTGATCCCTTCTAGGGTCTTTATATCAGCCAAGTAGTCGCCAATAAGGGAATAATTTCATGAAAGGGAGTAGAGGGAATGGGCTTAGCATCATACTTCAAGTAGAGTTTGGACCACATGATCTCTGAAAGTCTCTGACTACTCTATGATTTTAGGAACTTATGAATTTAAGTCTCTGATTTACATTTGTCAATGCTTCTGTATCAAGTCCCATTCAGGTTCATGAGATTCTATTCAATAACATTCTCTGAATCTAATTCTGATTCTAAGATCATATGATTACAACTTTATCTGATCCAAATAGCCTATGATATGATTGGGGGCACCCACAGAAAGCAGGGGGAAGAGGAGATTGGAGAGACCTGATGGGAGGTTTCATCTACTCTGTCCCCTGTCAGTCAGTTTTCCCCTCTTTTTCTCCCTACAAGCCTTTAGTCCTCTCAGATGATCAGGAGCAAGACTGAGACTGTCACTGTGCCCAGAGGCCCAGCTTTGGCACAGAGTCCTTGACCCCCCTTGCTACTCCCCATTGGGTTGAGCACTTGCTGAAAGGTTAAAGAAATAACAAAACACAATGGTCATAAGTCAAGCTGTCAAAGGACAGTCAAATCAGCAAAGGGGAGTAGAAGGAAGAAGAAATAGGAGACTGGAACCCCTGGAGACTGGAATCATGCATAGATTAGGTGAAAGCACTAAGGATATTGTACTTGGGGATGGAAGATGGAACAGACATGGCAGTCATCTTCAAGTACCTGAAGAGCTGTCCAGAGTAACAGGGAATTATCTGTTGGATTCCAGAGGACCAAGTAAGACCACTGGGTAGAAGCTGTAAAAAAAGCAGATTTTTAGCTCAGTGTTAAGACTGAATTTCCTAGCACTAGGGTTATGTGAAAATGAAGATATTATATAGAGCCTGGATGGATGGCTACTTATCAGGAATCTTATAGGAAGGGTTCCTGCATCAGAGGGATTGGTTTACATTTTAATATAGGAGGTTTAGAGGACTTGTAGGCAAGGTAGTTGATCAATACGGGAAATATTTTGGGGAAGATACCTATATATCTATATTTATTCTAAAACTTCTACTCCTCCTGAATGTAAAGGCCCTCACATTTTCTTCTATTTCCCCCCTTCTTTTGCCTTTGTTTGATTGTTTCTTAATGTCTCATGTAGTCATTAGCTTCCACTTTCCCAATTCTAATTTTGAAGGTATGATTTTCTGTTCTTTTCTTTTTTTTGAAAATATTATTTAGTCAATTTAGAATATTTTTCCTTGGTTACAAGAATCGTGTTCTTTCCCTCCCCTCCTCCCAGCCCCTCCCTTAGCCAGTGCTCAATTCCACTAGGTTTTACATGTGTCCTTGATCAAAGCCCATTTCCATATTATTGATGTTTGCACTAGGGTGATCATTTAGAGTCTATATCCCCAATCATATCCCCATCGACCCATGTGATCTAGCAGTTGTTTTTCTTCTGTATTTCTACTCCTACAGTTTTTCCTCTTAATGTGGATAGCATTCTATCTCATAAATCTCTCTGAATTATTCTGGATCATTGTATTGTTAGTAATAGAGAACTCTATTACATTAGATTGTGCCACAGTGTATCAGTCTCTGTGTATAATGTTCTCCTGGTTCTGCTTCTTTCACTCTGCATCAATTCCTGGAGGTATTTCCAGTTCACATGGAATTCCTCCAGTTCATTATTCCTTTTAGAACAATAGTATTCCATCACCAACAGATATCACAATTTGTTCAGCCATTCCCCAATTGGAGGGCATCCCTTCATTTTCCAATTTTTTGCCACCACAAAGAGCACAGCTATGAATATTCTTGTCCAAGTCTTTTTCCTTATTTTTATCTTTGTGGTATAAACCCAGAAATGCTATGGCTGGATCAAAGGGCAGACAGTCTTTTAGCGCCCTTTCGGCATAGTTCCAGATTGCTGAAGGTATAATTTTCTTGAGTGAACTTTTGTACTACCTTTTTCATTTGGTCAATTCTACTTTGTAAGATGTTCTTTCCCACAGTGAATTTTTTGTACCTATTTTTCCATAGGGCTGATTTTACCTTTCAAGAAGTTCTTCTCTTCATTGCATTTTTCCATTTGGCCAATGCTTCTTTTTGAAGAGTTCTACTCTTCATTGGATTTTTATGCCTTTTTTACCAATTGGCCTATTATGCTTTTTAAGGTATTGGTTTCTTCAGTATTTTTTTTGTGCCTCCTTTACCATGATTTTCATGCATCACTCTCATTTCTTTCCCCAATTTTTCTTCTACTTCTCTTTTTTTACTTTTAAAATTCTTTTTTTAGAATGCTCATTAATTCTTTTTAGACCTGAGACCAATCCCTATTTTTCATGGATGCTTTGGATGCAGTAATATTGGTTTTGTTGTTTTCTGAGTTTGTGTTTTGGTCTTCTCTGTCACCAAAATAACTTTCAATGTTGAATTGTTTTTTTTCCTGTGGCTTGCTTATTTTCCACCCTTTTTCTTTCTTTTTTTTTTAATTTAAAAAAACGACTAAATTTGGGCTCTATACCTGTGGTGAAAGGAGCACTGTGCTAAACTTCAGGTTCTTTGTGCCTTCAGCTTTGGAGATCTATCTGCTTTCAGTTTTTCTAAGATAATATGGTGTACTCTCCAGGCCTGTACCTGTATTCTGGTCTGTGAGTAACCACAAGCACTCTTTTTCCTCTTGGAACTGTGACCAGGGTCCCTGCTCCCCTGTGGCTGCACGTGTTGGTGTCTGCTAGTGCTCCCCTAGACTGTGATCTGGCTCTCTGTGTTAGGCAATGCAACAGGAGTCTCACATCTAAAGCCAGCAAAGGTATCCCTGTAATCGCCTTCTGAGAAAATTGTCCAACTGCCCCCATAACACCTGTGGCTGAGAGCTCCAGAAGCCTTTGCTGCTGCTTCAGCTCCCCCTAATTCCTATTGCTGTTGTGGGGCCTGTCGGGGCCCACTGCCTTCCACCTCTACCCGGATGCATTAGATCCTTTGTGCTGGGCTTCTAAGTGGTTTTGTGATGGAAAATTACTTCACCTTGCCTTTTTGTGTATTGTGCTGCTCCAGAATTGATTCTAAGGCATTATATCACAGAGGGTATGTGGAAGGGGAAGATAATTTGGCAGGGATCAGATGAGGATCTGTACCTTCTCTACCATCTTGGCTCCACCTCTCCCCTTCCCCATCTCTTGTTAGGGAGCTTTAAGTTAAGACTTAGGGCTACTTAAGGAATGAAGTTGGAAGTCGGAGGAATGAGGTTCTAAGGGTAGAATCTATTTTAATCAGAATAAGGATATTAGGAAAGAGTACCTGGGTCTTGCTTTCAAATTTTACTATTTAAACAGTGATGAGTTATATTTAGAACTGTGATTTGGCTTTAGGAAGATTTGAATTCAAATTTCTACCTCAGACATTTATTTACTGGGTGTTAAATCACTTGCTTTCTCTTAGCCACTTTTTCCTCATATATAAAATGAGGATAACAATAGCATCTACCTTACAAGTTTATGGGCAGCTAGGTGATTAGGTGAATAGAGTGCTGGACCTTGAGTCAGGAAAACTCATCTTTCTGAGTTCAAATTTGACCTCAGACATTTACTAACTATGTGACCTTGGGCAAGTCACTTAATCCTGTTTGCCTCTGTTTCCATATCTGTAAAAGAAAATGGAGAAATAAATGCAAACCACTCCATTATCTTTGCCAAGAAAACCCCAGATGAGGGTATGAAAAGTCAAACATGACTGAAATAACTGAATAACAATCATACATGCAGGTTTATAGTGGGATTCAAATGAAATAATGTGTAGAAAGGTTTGCAGACTTAAAAGTATTATAGAAATGTTAGTTACTATTATTCTGATGAAGAAAACTGCTAGCCTTAACCTTATGTCTGGGCCTGAGGCTAGACCAGAGATAGGGTGATGGCAGGGGTTTTCAGGTAAATGTTTAACCACTATTTCTAAAAAAAAAAATTTCCCAGGCCACATTTTTACTTTTAATTTATATAGTTTCCATTATTTCTTAAGTTTAAACAATGAATTAAACAATAAACTGAGTCTTGTTTTCTAGCATTTGTTGCTTTCTGAAATGTAAATGTTCACACTGAAAATTTAACATTTGATTGGTTCCAGTTGGCTCTAGTATCCCTCTGGGAGGTGATAATAATAATAACACACACTTCTAAAGAACTATGAAGTTTACAAAATGCTTTTCTCACAACAAGACTGGTGGTAGTTGCTGTAAGTATTGCTATGCCCATTTTATAGATTCAGAAAATGAAACTCAGGGAGATGATTTGCCCAAGACCCCACAAGAAAGTGTGAGAGTTAAGTTCCTTGACTCCAAATTAAGAACTCATTATGGTGTCCTGGGAGGCGTGTGCCCAGGCCTCCTGTTTCTCCCCAGGGGAGGGGTTTGTCAGGTTTCTCCCAGAGGTTTCTTCCTTGTTTTTTCCTTCTCCACAGGAGGCAAGTCTTGAGGGCCACAGGGCCTCCCTTCTGGTGTTATACAAGCCCTGCTGCCCCAGGCAAGAGGTGAGAGGGTCCCGCCCCCTAGGCCCCCTCCCACTCCCTTAAACAGGGTAAACTTCAGTCACTCTGGCCCTTCCCCTCACAGGCTTCTCTCTCCAGCAAGCACCATGTACCCCAGTTGTCTGTTCTCCATCATTTTGTTCCTCTTTGTGACTCAGGCTGGAACATATAAGCCTATTCCTCCAAAGGGTGAGTACCCAACAAAGTCCCCCTTTGAGAGTGGTCAGGGCAGCCCATGGCTTCAGAGAGGGAGCCTGCTGTCCCCAGTGACCTGACAGGCCAGCTGCCCTCAAGATGTTCTCAGGGATAGATAGATGGAAAGATGGATTTGACCTCCAACTAACCAGAGGCTACTGGGGATAGAGGGTGGGATCCATCCATCAACACATTTCTTCTCTCCTCTTTCCCCAGATAATTCCCCCTAGTTCTACACAGAACTACCTTCCCTGTCTTAAACCCCACTCTGAGATCCTTCATTTTCATGGTGTAATACAAGACAAGTACTAGTTATTGTTGTTCAGTTGTTTCAGTCCCATCGAAATCTTCATGACCCTATTTGGGGTTTTCTTGGCAAAGATACTGGAGTGGTTCACCATTTTCTTCTCCAGCTCATTTTGCAGATAAAGAAATGGAGGCAAATGGAGTTAAGTGATTTGTCCAGAGTGGTATAAGTAGGAAGTTTCTGAGGCCAACAGATCTTCCTGTCTCCAGGTCCAGCACTCTTATCTACTGTGTCACTCAGCTTCATTGAGTGCTGGACCAGGAGTCACAGATCTAAGCTCTAGTTTCTGTCCTTCCATCACCAAGTAAGTGTGTGAGCTTTGGCAATGACCCCCACTCATCTTCTTCAGCTGTAAAATGGGAGCATTGGATTAGAGAGGGAGACAATCCCTTCCATTTCCAACATTTTTTAGGTTCTATCATTTAACTCTTCCAAGTGTTACTTTGACTGTAGAAAGGGCATGATGGTGCTTTATTACCTTCCTTATGGGGAGGTTGGGAGGACCAAATGAGATAAGGGGTATAAAGTGCTTTATGAGTGCCAGGTACTAATTAAATGTTAAGTCACTCTTAGCTTTATTCTTACTCTCATTGAGAATGAGAATACCTGAGCCTCCTTTGGGAAGGAATCCTCAGCCTCATCTCTCAGGGTGGGACAAAAGGCACAGAATCCCAGGGCATGGAACTACCTAATATTAGCATGTGGCATGTCCGAACTTGAGTCATGTAGCCTAATCTCCTCCTTGGATAGATGAGGAAGCTGAGAACCAAAGAGAAGGGATTTTGGGTATCAGTCAGTAAGTGGAGGAGACATTTAAGGGTGAGGAACAATTTCCATTTTTCCAAGACCTAAGGTTTACAAAGCATTTTCTTCCTAGCAGCTTTGAGAGATAGGTACTGCAAGTATTATCCCCATCTGCAGGAATCTGAAGGAGACCCACTGGGAGAGATAGTCTGGTGGGTGATGCCTGTGCTATTTTAATGTCTTAGAGAGGCCACTGGGTCAGGGGGGATGTCAAGGACTGGTCACCAATCCCTTCTCCCACCCTTAGGATCCACAAAAGCAGGGACCTGTCCAGACGATCATGCCCTCTGCAAAAATGTCTATCCTGGCAAGTGTGAGAGTGACAAGGATTGTGATGGCAATCAGAAATGCTGTTTCTATTATTGTCATTTCAATTGTAGGTATACTGTAGAAGAAAGGTTCTTGGGTAAGTATAGACCACTTCTAGTCCCCATTTAGTCCTTTCCCTTCACATCTTGGTCCTGTTCTGAAGTGACCACTACCAGATACTGCTCCTGTGAGAATGATAGAGGCATGATTCCTCTGGGAAGAATTGAGTTGACTAGTATTGATTTTGTCAAGTTTTGAGGGAAGAATGGGACAGATGTCAGTCCAACGCTATCACTTCCTGCATGATATTAAGGCAAGTTGCTTTGCCTTTTTAGGCTTCAGTTTCTTCATATGAAAAGTAAGGCTCCATCCTAACTCATTTCTCACCTCTGTCTCAATTTCCTCATCTCTAGAATAGGGAGACCTAGCCACTCTCCCACAGTTGGCATGAGGCTTATCTGTGAAATGTGATGGAATTTAATGATTCAATACTTCCAATAAGGAAAGGAAAACCTGGAGAAGTTCTCCCTCTCACTTCAAGTTATTCTATCCCTCCTGAATAGTAGTGAAAGAGGGACTCTGCCCAGACACACCAGGTCAATGTGGAAAGAAGCCTCAGGCAAACAACTGTACTCGTGATGGAGATTGTCGTGGGTTGTACAAGTGCTGTCCAGGAGCCTGTGGGAATGTGTGCCGTAGACCTCTCTCAGGTAAAGAGCTTAGTTCAGTTTGGTCCTGGGGCAGCTTGGGGCCCCATGGGGGAAGATTTTGGGGATCCCTTGTGGGGGTCATGGAAGAAAAGGGAAGGAGGATTAAACTCTACTTGGGCCCAGAGGCAGAATGAGGAACAATTGGGGTGAGGAGAAGTTGCAGAAAAGCAGATTTTAGCTACAGAAAGGAAATTCCTCATACTATAGCTGCCATTTCATATCCACTGAAGATCATTTTAAGGATCTAGAAAGGTCCTTAAGGGAATTATGATGAGTTTCATGGTACTGCTTTTTTAATCTTTGAGGGTTCTGTTATGAAATTGGGCACTTATTCTTCTTGGTCCAGGAGGGCAAAAATGTTTAAAACATGAAATTTGCAGAAAGGCAGATGTAGGGCTTGATATATGGCAACTATATTTGCACATCCACACATACTTTCAGATGCATATGTAAATGGAGATGACACAGAGTGATAGAGATGTAATAGATGGTAGAAAAATAGATGATAAAGTGTAGCCATAGACACATAGGTAGGAAGGTAGATGATAGATAAATGGATAGAGAAATAGAGAGATTGATGACAGAGAGAGGGGGGGGGAGAGAGGGACAGAGAGAGAGAGAGAGAGAGAGAGAGAGAGAGAGAGAGAGAGAGAGAGAGAGACAGAGACAGAGACAGAGAGAGAGAGAGAGAGAGAGAGAGAGAGAGAGGGAGGGAGGGAGGGAGAGAGGGAGGGAGGGAGACAGAGAGAGAAAGAGAGATAGAGAGATTGATGACAGAGAGAGGGAGAGAGAGACAAAGAGAGAGAGACAGAGAGACAGAGAGAGAGACAGAGAGAGAGACAGACAGAGAGAGAGAGACAGAGAGACAGAGAGAGAGAGAGAGATCTGGAGATAGTATTTTCCCTTTATTGAAGGTAATTATATCAGGATCTGATAATGGCTTATGTAGGTTGTTGTGGGAGGGATTCTTGTCCAAACATTAATTTGGTTCCTTAGACTCTCCAAAGTACCTCCAAAGTTAGAGATTGTATGATTCTTCAACTCAAAATATATAAATGCACGTGTATTACCCAGATTGAACTGCTTGTCAACTCTGGGAGGGGGGAGGGAAGAAGGAGAGAGACAACATGAATCATGTAACTCTGGAAAACTTATGTGGAAATTTGTTATTAAAATGAAATAATATGTAAATGATTACCCAAAGGAAAGAGAAAAAGATCATTATAGCTGTCCAACAACGGATCAAACTACCTCGAGAGATAGTAAGTTCTTGATCACTAGAAGTATTTAAAACAAAGGTTGAATGTGTGTATAGGAAATGATTGGTCATGTAGGAGATAGACCAGATTAGCCTTTGAGGTCCTTTCCCATTCTACGCATCTATATAATTCTAAGACTCTCTAAAGCCTTATTGTATAGTGGAAAGAGCAATGACTTTGTGGTCAGAGGTCTTGACTTTGAAACCCAGTTCTGCTACTCATTACTTGCATGATATTGAGCAAGTCACTTAACATTTATGGGTCTCCATTTATTCATCTGTAAAGTGAAGGGCTTTGATTAGAAGATTAAAAAGTACCTAAGGGTCCATCTGATTTTAAATCCTGTGATCTTATATCAAGGGCAGCCCTGTGGGGAGATAGCTTGGGACAAGGAAGGGTCTGGGTCACTGGTCTTAGTACTGTTGAGAAAGATCCAGACCCTTTCCTATATTGGTCCCTGTGCCAAAGCCCTGGACACCCCCACCTAGTTACTACTTTATATAGCAACTTCAGGTCTTTCTATAACAGAAGCTGAACCAGATCTGCCTCCCTGATTCACAGAGTGTACGGTTTGCTAACAAAGGAAACTCTAAGTAGGTGGAGAGGAATATCATGTCAGAATAGAGAGAACATGTCAGTGAAAACCTCAGAGAGTGATTTGGGGCAGGTAGGAAGGTGGGTAGACTATGTCACAGGAGGGTGAAGGAGCCATGGCCTAAACATGGAGAGATTTGTGTTCTAGTCCCAGATCTGCCATTAACACGTTGAAGAATAGGCAAGACTCTTTGTAGGGTTCAGCTTTGTCCCCTTTAAAATGAACAGATGATAATCTCATCCCCCAGCTCTAAAATTATATGTTTCTATTATAAGCAGGGAAGGCTTCCAAGAAAAGGTGAGCTTGAAGCCAGGTTTTGGAGGAAGGGAGGTGTGTGAATTGATCAAAGTTGTTGGGGGAGGAGGGTGGCCAAAGTTTGGAAGTGGGGCTGTTCTAAATGGCTTATAAAGTGCAGAGGGTTCAGTTGAGGTAAATTGCCCTGTTCCCTCTCTTAGAGCACTTCACCAAGCACCCACAAAGCGACATTATTGTCTAGGTAGAGTTAGGGTGAAAGTAAACCTTTTGAGGGTGCTGTGGGGGAAGGAAGGGAAGGAAAAGCAAAGGCAAGCCTTCTTTGGCTTGGTCTTGGCAATAATTGGGGCATTATAAAATGTGTATGTAATAGAAACTGTAGGAGGGAGGGTTTCCATTATCACAAGAATAACAATCATCACCACTCATGTTTCTAGAATGCATTTAAAGAACTTGTAAAGCATGTTACTCACAATGACTCTGTAAAGTGGGGAGTACAAGGAATATTAGAATCATTTTACACATGTGGAATTGAGGTTCCCGTAGATTTGATTTTGCCTGGTCACATGGCCCATAAGTCTTGGAGCTGGGCCTGGAATCCAGATTTGCAGACTCCAAGCTAAACTCTTCCCTTGCAATGGAGGCATTAAACCAGAGGGAGGCGATATACTCACATACAAGGGAAGGGTTGGCATAATGCTCAGTCAGAGAAGAGGCAGAACTCCTACAGTGGTTCCTCAACAAAGCAGAGAAGAAGCCAAGCAGAATCATCAGCCTTCGATTGTCTTTGCTGTTGGCCATATGGGTATCAGGCTGATTCCAGAAAGGTGAGACAACTGTGGGAATTTTGTACAGCCTCCTGGAAACATGGAGACTTCTAGATGTAGAATTGATGTTCTAAGTTCCTTTCCAACTCAGCTCCAAATCGTCTGATCCCAGAATCTTGTCTCTCACTTGAGCCATCCTGGATCTGTGTCGTCTATAGGAAAGCTGGGAACCTGTCCAGAGATAGTCTATCAATGTACCAGGGAACCTCCTCCTGACAAATGTCAGAGGGACAGAGACTGCCCTGGGACTTTCAGATGTTGCCCACACTTTTGTGGCAAGAAGTGCCTTGATGCACTGAATCCTAACTTGCCAGTGTTTGCCAAGGAAACAGGTACCATTCCTTCTTTTGCTCACTTGGGGAGGAAGCCCTTTTCCTTCTCCATTCTATATAGACTGAAAGATGGTTGGAGCTGTAAAGTCATGTAGGGCAACATTCTTATTTTATAGGAGGGCCCTGAAGCTTAGAGAGAATATGATACTCCTGAAGTGATATAGCTAGTGAGGGGCAGAATTGAGAATTAAATCCATGTCCCTCAACTCCTAATCCAGAAATCTTTCCATTAGACTATGGTTTTTTATGGCTCTGGCTCTTTTCTTCCTGCTCTTTTATGACTTAGTTGGGAAATCTCTCTCCTTTTCACTCTTTAGTGGAAAAAATAAAAAAGTTGAAAGCTGCCAGAGAAGCAAGGAAAGAACTGCGAAGGAAAAAAGAAGAGGAAGAGGAACGACTGAGTAAGTTTCTGGGAATTCTTTGACATTTTTCTCTTGGGTTGGGAGTAACAGGGGGTTAAATTCCATGAAAATTATCAAGACTTGACCCCCCTTGGTGACCCAGGGGATAGAGATGCTGATGAATTCTTTCCCAGCCAGAGCAGGGCCAGATCCCTGATGGAAGAAGGTCTGGTCCAAGAGGTAGGATTCAATTGGTGGTTCTAAGGTCTATTTTATATAGCCATTTGTTGACTATATGGCCTTGGGCAAACACCTTTCTCTTTTTGGGTCTCATTTTCCTCATCTAAAAAATGAAGCTGATAGGTTGGAAGACCTCTGAAGTCCTATCCACTTCTAAGATTCATGATAAGCTTTGATCTCTATAGAGGCTCTAGAGGGAGGAATTTTCCCTAATTTTCCTTGGAGCTAGGGGTGATGGGAAAAAGGGAAAGAGAAGGAGTCAACCTACTCAGGAAATGGTACTTTTCCCTGGGGTTGTAGAATCAACCATCTCCACTTATACTTTTTCAGATACTGAAGGCTGAAGACCTTTTGGTAGACATGAACCTAGAAAAGATCTGATTTGAAAAAACTACCACATTGATGACCTCCCTGTCTAATAAAGAATTGCTTTCCTATTAATATTCATCCTGTGTCTGATTGGTTGGGGACAATGAGTACTTGTGCCTGACTGGTTGGCATTTCAGATGTTTTTTGTATGATTGGTCTATAAGTTGAGTGCCTATCTCTGCCTGATTTAGTTGTGGTTATCAGTGGGGTGTTGGGGAAACAGTTTTGGCTTTAGATTTCTTTTGTAAAGATATTTTATTTTATCAATTGCATGTAATAACAATTTTCCACATAAGTTTTCTGAAGTTATATGATCCAAATTGTCTTCTTCCCTCACCTCCCCCACCCTGGAGATGGTAAGCAATTTGATTTGGGTGATACATTTGTTATCATTAAAAACACATTTTCATATTGTTCCTGTTTGTAAGAGAATAATCATATGAAACCAAAACCCCAAAATAAAAAAAACCCAAATAAACTAAAGTGAAAAACAATATGTTTTGATCTTCATTCTGACTCCAACTGTTCTTTCTCTGGAGGTAGATAGCATTCCTTGTCATAAGTCCTTCAGAATTGTCCCAGATCACCTTATTTCTGAGAGAAGCTAGGTCTTTCACAATTGATCATTGTACATTATTGCTGTGTTCTCCTGGTTTTGCTTATTTCACTCTGCATCAATCTATAAAGGTCTTTCCGGCTCTTTCTGAAAACATCTTGTTCATCATTCCTTTCAGCATAATAGTATTCCATCACTATCATATACCACAATTTGTTCAGCTATTTCCCAATTGATAGACTTTCCCTTAATTTCCAATTCTTTGCCACCACAAAAAGGGCTGCTATAAATATTTTTGTATAAGTAGGTCCTTTCCCCCTTTTTGTGATCTCTTTGGGATAAGACTTAATAGTGCTATTCCTGGATCAAAGGGTAAGCACAGTTTTATAGCCCTTCGGCTAGTTCTGCATTGCCCTCCAGAATGGTTGAATCAGTTCACAATTCCACCAACAATGCATGACTGTCCCAATTTTGCTACATCCCCTCCAACATTCATCATTTTCCTTTCCTGTCATATTGACCAATCTGACAGATGTGAGGTGGCACCTCAGAGTTGTTTTAATTTGCATTTCTCTAATCAAGAGTGATTTGGAACATTTTTATATGATTTCTTTATCTGAAAACTGCTTGTTCTTATTCTTCAATCATTTGTGACTGAACCATTTTAGTCCCAGGGAACCTGTGGCCTTAACCTGAAGATATGTAAGTTCTAAATAAAGTGAGATGATAAATGGAGTCACTCTCTCTAGATTGTCCCCTTGACAGGGGTTGGAATCAGGAGCTGGCCCTTTCCTTGGGCATTTTTGGAAGGTAGCAGAACTTGGTGTAGGACAAAACCTTTAAAGTCATTTACATAGTCCCCTACCCCAGAATTTAGTACCATAGATTGTCATCTGCAGGGAACCTCATATAGAAGAGATGTTCAGTGCTTGATTTCTATATGAACTGGAAAGACCTCCATAGACTAATACAGAGTAAAATCAGTAGAACCAAGAGAACACTGTAGACAGAAACAGAAACACTGGGAGGACACAGTGAACTCCCCTGATTGGTCTATAGTTACTGAGCTGTATCAGTATGACTGGTTAAATGAGGCTCAGGAGAATAAACTCTTACTTGGAGCTGCTGTCTCCCTCTTGGTCTCTTGGATAGAGGAGAGATGGGCCACACCCCTGGGGCAGGGGATCTCTTTTTCTCATACTTTCTCTCTCTTGGATTTCTAGACTATGGTGCAGTAAGGGGATAGAGGAGAGAGGAATTGTCATTCCTTTCTTAAATGACTTAGAATCACCTGGTGAGTACTTTCCTTGATGAGCCTGATAGACGTTTCCTGGACCTTCCGGTTCTTGGAGGTTTTCTTTTGCCTTTCTATTTCCTTTTCCAAGTACAGGTCAGTGATTAGTGATGTTGACAAATGGATAGTTTTAGCCTCCAGGGTTAAAGTTATTGGTAATCTTGGGTTCAAGAGCTTCTGAGTTTGAAAACCAGGTACTAGCTACCTGGAGGGAGGTAATTTCTTTATTAGCACATTTCTCAGAGGAGAAAAAGATCACTGACAGTAGCATTCTATAAAGAAGATCTAACATGGCATAGCAAGACAGGGCAGGAGACTTGGATCATGAAAATACTCTACCATATTTTTCTGAGTTGCTTGGACAGTAGGACTGTGAGGCAAATGGATAGTACTTGATCAGCATAGGGCCATGATGGCAAACCTATAGCATGTATGTCAAAGAGGGCATGCAGAGCCCTCTCTTTGGGCATGTGAGCCATTTCCTGCCAGAGTGTGTTACTAGAAAGGTTACTAGAAAGGTAGGGGGACTTGGGGGGACTGCTCCCTTCCCCCTCTCCACAGTGTTGAGGATAGTTTTTCACTTAACCTTCCTCTCTGCCCAGCAGCCCAATGGGACTTCTTCCACCCCTGTCTGGAATAAGGGGAGGGGGTGTGTGCAGCATGGGATCTTGGGGGAGTAGGTGGGGGTCATGGCATGAGGTCTCTAAAAGGTTTGCCATCATTGAATAGGATGCCTTTACCTTTTGTGCAGTATACTAAGGGTAATGGGACATTAGAATTTTTTATGATTCTTGTATTTGTTTATAAGAGCTTGGGTCCTATGGGTTTTATTCAGATTCTATAGTAGAGGAAATGGTTCATGGTTGTTGTCCTTTGTACTCAGAGAAAACCAAAATGACAGCAGTAGTGATGTCTTTTGATTCATGCATAAATGGAATGGCAGTAAGGCAAAGTGGCAAAAATCCATCAGTCTCACCATCTCGTCTAGAGGCATGGCAAGACAAAAATCAAAATGACTGGTGATGACTTGAGATACAGTAGATGACACTGGCCTCTCCCATGTCCCATTAGGTGCTTAGAACTTCCCAGCATCAGCTTCTTCTGCCTTCCTGGCAACTGGAACAAATTGTTCTCATGTGCCCCTTGTACCTCCAGTCTTTGCATGCCTGGAGTAGACACCCTTCTAACTCACCAACAGGTTTAAGGCCTGGAAATTACCCTCAATCTGGTTTAGCCCACCTGTACAGAGGGTTTACTTGGGGTGTGGCTGCTGTGTTTATTACAATTTCTTGGAGTTATAGGTGAAAGCCAGGTGGCAGATGGACACCAAAAGTTAGAAGCAGACCTGAAAAGGCCTCAGCAAGTCTTTGCACCAGAGGTAGTAGGCTTTCCTGAACATCTCCTACACCGAGGTAGAGGAAATAGCAATATATTCCATATCTGATATCCAAATTATCTATAGAGGACCTTTGTAGGAAGGCCTATTGCTACTGATATTTGTGGAAAACCTAGATATGTGAGTTTTTTAATTAAACATTTTTTTGTTGTCATGCAAAACACACTTTCCATATTGGTTGTTGTTATAAGAGAACACTCACACATAATAAAATGCCAAAATAAAACCAAAGATACATTAATGTGAAAGATAACTCCAACGTTCTTTCTCTGGAGGTGGGTAGCATTCCTCGTCATAAGTCCTTCAGGATTGTCGCAGATCAGTGCATTGCTGAGATTAGTCAAGTTCTCATAGATAACCATCATCCAATATTGCTGTTATTGTGGTCAGTGTTCTCCTGGTTCTGCTTATTTCACTCTGCATCAGTTCCTGCAGATCTTCCCAGCTTTTTTCTAAAATCATCTTGTTTATCATTTCTTATAGCACAATATTATTGCATCACCAACATGTACTGCAATTTGTTCAGTCGTTCCCCAATTAATGGGCATCCCCTCAACTTCCAATTCTTTGCCACTATAAAAAGAGCTGCTATAAATATTTTTGTACAAGTAGGTCCTTTTCCCTTTTTTATAATCTCCTTGGGATACAGAGCCAGTAGTGGCAATACTGGATCAAAGAGTATGCACAGTTTTATTGCCATTTGGGTACAGTTCCAAATTGCCCTTGAAATATTGGTTTTATTTTAGAAAGTTTTCTGAAAATTTTCCCCAGGTAAGGTATTAATGAGACAGAGAAAAAGAATATTACCCCATTTATGCTCAGGATTCTCAGAATGAACCCTATTTAAACTTAAAGTTATTTACTGGTGGCCCTAGATCAGGGGTGGCATTTAGAGTGTAATTAGTTTTCTTTTCTTTCTTTCTTTTTTTCTAAATGCTTACCCTCCATCTTAAAATCAAGACTGGGTTCTAAGGCAGAAGAGCAGTAATGGCTAGGTAATGGGGGTTCAGTGACTTGTACAGGGTCATATAGTGAGGAAGTATCCTAAACCAGATTTGAACCCTGGATCTCCCATTTCTAGGGCTAGCTTTCAATCCACAGAGCAGCCTGTCAGCCCTCAAGAACTAGTTTTCTTTCTTTTTTTTTTAATTTTAAACATTATTTTATTTGGTCATTTCCAAACATTATTCACTGGAAACAAAGATCATTTTCTTTTCCTCCCCGCCCCCCCTCCCACCACCTTTCCCTCTCCCATAGCCAAAGCACGATTCCACTGGTTATCACATGTGAAGAACTAGTTTTCTAAAAGACTTCAGGGACCCGTTGGTTCAACCTCTCATTATATGGATGAAGGAACTTAAGTCCCAGAGAAGGAAAATAATTCACTAAAATTCTACTAGAAAATAGCAGAATCCCAACTTTTTACCCAGGATTTCCAGGAAGTCCAGACTATTCCTTTTGGGCTCTCTTTCTTTGGAGTCTGTCTCTAATAATAAATTTAAGATTTGCAAAGTGCTTTACACATGTCATCTCATTTGTTATCCCAACAACTTTGGGAGGTAAGTGCTTATTGTTATCCCCATTTTACAGATGACACAGTAGAGTCTGGGAGATATAAAGTGGCTAGCTGAGAACCACATGACTGATTGGTATCCAACGAAGGCTTTGAATTCAAGTCTTTTTAATTCTATCCAATACTCTACTTTATCACCTAGACAACCCTCTTTTTATTACAAGATATTACTTGCCACAGCCTTAAAGGCCAAGTTTAGAGTTCAATAATCTACTTAAAAAAAAAAACAAGAAACATTTTTTGACTGGATGGATCTGTGATTTCATCTGCTGGCTTAGAATGAAAGAAATGTAGGTTTCTTTCTCTGGTTATTTATCTATACACTTCCATCCGAGCCAGAAGGTGACACTGAGACTTCTTTGGTCCTGGGGATCTGAACCACAGGACTGCTGCTTGACTCTAAGCTCCTTTCTCCATGTACCACTCTGGGACGCCTTACCTGAAGGCCACCCTTAGGTGCTGGTCCCTTTCTCAGTCTGGTCTTCCTTGATATCTGGGTTGTGGTGATCCAGAACTAGGTAGTGGAAACCAAAAGCTATCAGTTAGCATCTGTTCCAGTACTCTGCAAGCAATCCTCCTAGATAGGTTTGGGACCTCTTCTTGTCTTGGTGCATAGGCACTCCCCTCAGTTTGCAGTTTGCTCCTGGGTAGAACCTATACCCAGTCTTTATGGAACTCTGCATCTGTCTTCCTATGCTAACTTGAGCTGATCAAATTGCCCACTGTGCCTTTTTCTGGACTTCTTCATCAGAATTCTGTCTCATGCATTTCCTAGATCTATTTGGAAGGGCAATTTTTTTCTGGAGGAGGGAGGAAAGCTCGTTGTCCTACTATACCTCCATCATCTTAGCTCTGCCTTTGCTGATGTCAATTTTCTGCCCACTGTGTCATTCTTCCTTACATTCCATAATCCACTTTATTATAGACAAAGGGGTTAAAGAAGGAAGAAACTATACAGAGGTCGGCCTTTTGAGGTACCTAGTACAATTATAGAGGCCAACTTTGTTTGACTTAGATTAGCCTTATTTAAAGAGCCTTCTATCCCTTTGGGCAGGTCAGCTTCTTTCCTTGAGCTTTCATTTCCTCCTTAGTCCTTTGCAGGAATTAGTTTCAACCCCATGGATTGCTGACATTTCAAAAAACTGTCATGACTATTACATCATAGTGAAGGAAGCAGGGGAGGAAAGGCAAAGCAGTTCATTGATATATTCAAAGTCAAAGTCAAGTTCAAAGTAAATTAAGGATGAATAATTGGGCTCCTGGCTTAGGCATGCTCATCCAAAAATATAAAGACTGTTGTGAAATCAGACATTAAGGAAATGATTTATTCTTTTAAAAATCTGCACCTGAACACACAAAACAGTATTTCCACATACATAGAAGAATTCAATTAGGATTCTTTATGGAATCATAAATTTCTATATCATACCAATTGATTTTTTTAAAGTGTCTAAAACATTCTACATGTGGCTCCAAGTTGTTCTGCTTGTCTGTGGTTCCTTCCTTTTTTAAAAGTTTAAACCCTAGAATCAATATTTCTTCACTCCCAATTGTAGACTGCTGGAACAATCTCTTGAGGCAGCGACTAGAAATTCTGTCCTGTATGTAATGGAAAGCCATATAAAAGAAATGAGAACATAATAGAATACTTCAGTCCCTAAACTTCAGCCAAAGAAGTAATGATGGGACTGAGGGAGGGAAGAGATGGGAAAGATCTTACATGTGTATGGAGTGTCAATTATTGGACAAAAGAGACCAAAGGAGATCAATACACCACGCCAAGAGTAGACAGTGCTATGGGCTGTTTGTAGACAGTCAGTGCCTTTTTTTTAAAACTCGTACCTTGCATCTTAGAATCAATGTTAAGTATTGGTTCCAAGGCGGAAGAGCAGCAAGGACTAGGTAACTGAAGTTGCCCAACTCCCAACTCCAGGTCTGCATCTCTATCTGCTAAGGCACCCAGCTGCCCCATCTCTCTGTGCTTCCTTCTAAGCTTCCTTTTGCTTTCTTCTATGTGTCTTGTAAACTGTTTTAATGACCCCCTTTCTTTGGCATTATTGTCACCGAGGCTCCTCCCCAAATAAGAATGGGGAAAAAAGAGAAAAAACCTGCAATAAAAAAAACCTGTGTAACAAGTAAACACGATTAAGCAAAATGAATTCATACAGTGGCCGTGTCCAGACATGTAGATCTCTTCCTGAGTCTTTCACCTCTCTGGCAGGTCCCCTGGTGTCATAACACCAGAAAGGACGGGAATACTCATGCTACAGATCTCTGACATCAAATCTCTGTCCAAACCCTATCTGCCGTGGGAGTGGGGTGGGGCTTGACTCAGGCCTGAAACTGGATAGTTTTGGTTTAATGTTAAAATGAAATGAGGGGCAGCTGAGTGCCTCAGGGGATAGAGAGCCAGGCCTGGAGGTCCTGGGTTCAAATGTGACCTCAGACACTTCCTAGCTGTGTGACCCTGGGCAAGTCACTTAACCCCCATTGCCTAGTCCTTATCACTCTTCTGACTTAGAACCGATACATAGTATTGATTCCAAGATGGAAGGTAAGGGTTGTTTTTTTTTTTAATGAAATGAGGTGCTTAAAAATTATTCAACAGTTAACAAAAGGAGGTTTAATTAGCCATAAGAAAGAAAACACTCAACACAGATACTAAAGCACTTAGCTGTGTAGATTGTGGACAGTAGAAAGGATTTATAGCTATGAGGAATCTTAGTGAAACTAGGTGGTAGCTCTAGTCCTGGGAGGGACCTTGACAAGTAAGGAAAGTGAGTTCCAGAAGAGGAAAATGATTTGCTTAAGGTCACTCATTTCAGATCTAGGTGCTTTGAATTCAAAGTCAGTAAAAGTCACTTGCATGTAATATGAACTAGAAATGTGAGCTACTCTCTAACTTGGCGTCTGCCTCTCTTTTTTCTCTCTCCAACCCTGCCTTATAGCCTCAGACCTTCCTTTTGAGGCTCAAGGTCAACCTGGGGGCAGGGGAAATGACTGGCAGCATATCAGGATTCCAGGATTGTACAATCGGGGCCAAAGCTTCCGGTTTGGGAAACCCCGCCCCTAAAGAGTCAAGATAATTACTGGTACAAGCGGGGATTACATCCACTGGGGAGGATATAAATGGGAGGCCCTCGTACCAGTTATCTCAGCGGCTCCTGCCTTCACCATGAAGTCCAGCAACCTCTTCTTCCTCGTGGTACTGCTCACCGTGGTGTCCTTGGCTTCATCTCGGACCCAGAAAACTGTCGTTAAAGGTGAGGTCAGGCCCAGGGCTAGTGTGCCGGATGGAGGATTGGGGAATTCCTCTGTCCCCCCCTAGGCTGAGCTCCCTAGGGTGGAAAGCCCTGTCAGGGCCCTCCGGACAAAGATGAGATTATCCTACTCCCTCCTTCACTCTCAATGCCCCCACCCCGAGCTGGGGCTGTTGTTGGAGAAATATCTAAGGTCTCAGGATTCCAAGCTTCATCCCATGCTCTGGGTGTCTCAGTCTCATTTTTGCTTTGTCATTTCCTTACCGTTCATTACTTTATCTCTGTCTTTTCTCTCACATATTTTCTTTCTCCATCACTCTTCCGCCATCCCTATCTCCTTCTCCCTTCCATCTCTCTTGCTCTTGCCATTCTGCTGCTGCCTCTTTCTCTGAGAGGTGGCATGTTAAAGCAGACCACTGTTTTTTCAATCAGGAGACCAGGATTCAGAATCTGTCGCCATTACGATCACATAAACCTACCCAACTCCTGAGTCTCGGTTTCCTCATCTAAAAATGAGATAATAATGTTTTCACTGCTGGGGCTAGTCCTTTACACAATTAAAATTGATCCAGAAATATTCCTTATTATTACCCTTTCTCTTATCACTTTATTTCTCTCTCTTTACTTCTCTTTCCCTCCTTATTCCCCCCACTACCAGAGAGATGAACAGCATCTGGGGAAGGAGAAATGTTGTTATTATGGCTGGGGATTCAAGTATGTGGGTGCTGAGGACCCAGATGAGCAGACCCAGGGGCTGAGAGTGAGGGATCCCAGAAGCACCTCTCAAGAAGGGCTGTCTATCTAAATGACCACCCTCATGCACACGTCAACAATATGGAAATGGGTCTTGATCAATGACACATGTAAAATCCAGTGGAATTGTGTATTGGCTATGGGGGTGGGAGGGAGGAAGGGAGGGAAAGAACATGATTCATGGACCCATGGAAAGATTTTCTAAATTAATTAATGAAATAAAATTAAAAAAAAAAAAGGGCCGCCTATAGCTGGGGCTTCTCTGGAAACCCCCCACCTCCAACACTTCCCACCATAGCAGTGCTCAGGCAGCGAATGGACAGCCCTGTAGGTGAAGACTGAAGATCAGCCTCTGAGCAGAGGAGGCAATAGTCAGTCCCAGAGGTTGCTGGGGGCAGAAGGGCACGAAGAGATGTCCACCTAGGAAGAGGAGGGCTTATGTTGAAGCTCCAAATGGCAGCTGTGTCAGGTATCCTGGGACCAGAGGGAAATGCTATTAGGTTAGCTAGCCCAGTAGGGAAGGAATTGAGTGCCTCAAGTGGAATGTGGATTTGGGGGAAATTGTCCTAGAAATTAAACCCTCTGACTTTCCATGGTCTTGATCTTATCAGAGCCAGTAAGGAAAGGAACATGCCCAGTTGTGATGGGCCGATGCTTAATGCTGAACCCTCCAGACAGCTGTACGAAAGACACACACTGTCCTCTTCCAAAGAAGTGCTGTGAAGGCATGTGTGGGAAGACCTGCATGACCCCTGTGCCAGGTATGGAAGCTCTCTGAGCTCAGAACCTCTATTCTCCCTTCCACCTTCTTCCCCTCTTTCCCTTGCCAAGCCTTGGAATGACTGGGGTTGGGGAGGAGTTCTTGCTTTCTTTCCGGCCCCTTCTCTTCTTGTCTCTGTCTCTCTCTCTCCCACTTTCAACAACCTAACTGAACTGTGTTGGAGTCCTGGGTCTGTCCATCTGAGATTTTTTCAGGCTGGGAGTCTTCTAGCTGCTCTGATTCAGATGCCTTGGCTTAAGGAAGGGAAGGGGGAATAGAACGTGAGCTAAGGTTACCTCATCAACTTGTCCTTAAAGGCTAAGGCAAAGAGAGTTTTTCTTTGTGCTCCTGTGTCTCTGTATATGTGTGTATGAGGGTGACTTTCCGTCTCTGTCTGTTTTTGTCTCGCTCTCATTCCTTTGTCTCTTACTCTCGCCGTGTTAATAATGCCTTGTTATCCATTCTTGTCTCTCTTAGTCAATATTCTTGACTTGGGGGTGTGGCTCATCCCCCTGAGTAGTGACTCCTCTTTGTAAGGCGTCAGCCTGGACTCAGTCCCTCTTCTACCAGGACCTCTCCCCTCTATGACTTCCCAAACCCCAAGAGTCAGGATTTGGAGCTGGGAGGGATCGTAGGGCTCATCAAGTAGTCCAACCTTGTGATGATACAGAACGTGAAAAAAAGAAACCTAGAGAGACGACTATATCAGTCACAGTGATAATACAGTATATATAGAGATATGCCTGCATCCTTGGGGACAGGAGTCCAGGGCGCTTCTCCATGGACAGCCCTATGTGTCCTCACCCTTTGGTCTCCTTCTCCAGGAGCCAACAAAGCAGGGACCCCCTTTCTATTTTCTTCTTGATGAGGTCAACCAGGGCCACCCTCAAGGCTGGGCAGCACCTGGAGAGGCAGAAATGCTGTTATGATCACTGTGACTCTAGGTATGTGAGTCCTGAAGAGGCTGAGGATTGAAAGGATGCCAAGGCAGGGGTGGGTAGGGAGGAAGACGGATGAGAAGAGGGAAAAACCATTATAAAGATAATGAACAAGACCTGGGCCCCTTGAAGTAATATTGATGAATTTATGGGAAAGTCTGCTAGTCTCTCTTTCACCTCCACCTCAAACTCCCAGCATTCAGCTGCTCTCCACATCCAATGTCCTTTCTTGACCTCTAAAATAGGCTTCTTTCCTGATCTCCCTGGCTATCATCCTATAGGCAAGGAATTCACTTTCTCCACCCTCTGCAGGGGTGACCCTAAGCCAGCACCATTGGCAGAAGAGAGAAAATGTGGAAAGAACCCTAGATTTTTAGTCAAAAGACCTGGGTCTGATTCTTTAGCTAAACCATCTATTTTCATTGAACCATAAAGTGAATCGGTGAAGTCTTCACCAAGAATTTTGCATACTCTATAATTATTCCTAAAGCTCATTAGTCTAAAGTTGCTGTTATAAATAACACCATAACTAAATTCTCTTTATTTAGGCCTAATACAATTTAATTACTTTCCCCCCAATCCTTAACTGTTGGGATTTCTAGACTCATGACTCCTTGTCCCTTCATGTCTTCCTTCTGTAGACAGCAATAAGAATTGGGGCAACAAGAGCTGGGCTTTGGAGTGGGAAGGGAGGATTTATAATTTGAGGCCCTTATCTGGCTTTTTATCCTTATTGTGATTCCTGTTTGTAAGCTGAGGCTGTTGAACCCATATATTTGGATTCCAGGAGGGCAATGCTTTCCCTCCTCTGTTATTCCCAGGCCTTTGGCCGAGAAGCAGAAATATCAGTGGTATAGAACTTCCTATAGACCACTCACCAATATCACCAATAATTCCTGGAGGTTGGAGGGTTATGTCTTCCTGTGTCCCTTACTAGCCCAGCTGAGTACAAGCCTTACTACAACTCCATGGAGGGGCTTAATGAATCCTTGTTTGTGTAACCCATATAAAAATCCTTAGTGAAACCTTAAACACTGGTTCTGTGGGTGTGGACAACTTCTGTACATTTACAGGACTGTCTATATGAATAAAGCCGACTCCTGAGCACCTCTGGATTTTGGGTTCTTGGACTCTTTTAATATTTTATTTTTTCTAATTACATGTAAAAATAATTTTTAACAGTTAAAAAAATTGAGTTTCAAATTGTCTCCCTCTCTCCCAGCAAGCAATTTGATATAGGTTATATATGTGCAGTCATACAAGACATATTTCCATAGTAATTCATGTTGTGAAAGAAAGCACAGATCAAAAAAACTTGAAAAAACTAAAGTAAAAATAGTATGCTAGGACCTAGATTGCTGTATGGGCAATGAAACAGAGTCCTGCACCTGGTGCCAGGAAAGTGTCTCCAGGATCTTTTGATCAGCTGTCTGGCTCCCTTATTGTGTCTGTGTGTAGAGAGCTCCAGAAGTCACTATTTCTGATTCAGTCACCCCCAAGGCCTGGGCTGGCTTCCCTGGGTGTCACCTGTCCTGGACTGTGTTCTATTCTCACTTAAGAGACACAGACCTTTCCTGTCAATCTTCTATGTTGTCATGTGAAGGAAAGTTGTTTCACCCTATCCTTTTGTTGTTTTTTCCACTCCAGAATCTGCTTTCATAAATCCTTACCATCCATCTTAGAATCAATACTTTGTACTAGTTCTAAGACAAAAAAAACAGTAAGAGCTAGGTGATGAGAGCTAAGTGACTTGCCCAGGATCACACAGCCAGGAAGTATTCTGAGGCCAGATTTGAACCCAGGACCTCCTGTCATCTCTAGGCCTGGCTCTCAATCCACTGAACTATCTAGCTGCTCCCCAGAATTCATTTTGAAGTGTTACTTTAAAGTTGTTTGGAGGGGAATTTGGGAGAACTCAGATGAATGAGTCCCTGCCTTTACAGAACTCTCTTGGCTCTACCTCCAAGGACTCTTCTCTGAATGTAGTGAGAAGAGACTCTTTACACAGAGCCTAGGAAGCAGCAGATATTCCATAAATATTTGTTGAATGAATGAGTGAGTGAGAGAATCAATGAAGAGATGAATATATAAGTGGGGGGACAGGTCAGGCTGCACTCAGATACTAAACTTGGAGTGCCTTTTACTATGACTCTCATTATCTCAATCTCTACCTCCACTCCTAACCAGTTCTCTCATTTCATGGAATAAGAGAAGACATTATAGGATTTAGATCTGGAAAAGAACTTAGGGATCAATTAGGCTGGCTTTCTCATTTTAAAGATGAGGGAAGGGAGAAGCATCTAGCCAAAGGTCACTTGAGTAATAAGCAGCAACATCAGATTCAAGCCTAATTTCTCTTACTCCAGATCTTGGACTTTCCCCATGCTACCATGTTGCCCAACAAGTCAATATGGAAATGCCTGTGTGATCTTTGTATCAATGACCCTGCCTCCTTGTGTCTCTCATGCCCATTGGACTTTGTGGGAAGAACTTGGAGGCCTGGGTTGGGTTTTCAGGTTGGAGGTTTCCCAGTCATCTTCATTATTTTGCAAGATACATAGACTCTGAAGTTCCTCATAAGGAAAAGTGAGAATACTTCCCTATGACATCAAGAACTTCCAGTTCTGTCACTAATTGGCTATGTGTGGACTTGAATAAGTCACTTCCTTTCTATGAACTTCAATTTTCTTCTCCATCAAATTATATTTTATATACATGATACAACCTGTCATGGTATCCTTTTCTCAGGACTATGGTTAGAATGGAATGAGATCATGAATGGGAAACTTCTTAGAGAAGTTAAAAACTGGATAAAAGAATGAGGGAGGGTTGGTTTTTTTAATCTTAAAAATTTTTTTATTTAATTAATTTAGAATATTTTCCCTTGGCTACATGAATCATGTTATTTCCCTCCCCTTCCCTCCCTCCACCCCCTCCCATATCTGATGCAAATTCCACTGGGTTTTACATGTGTCATTGATCCAGACCTATTTCTCTATTATTGATATTTGTACCAGGGTGATCCTTTAGAGTCTACATTCCCAATCATATCCCCATCGACCCATGTGATCAGGCAATTGTTTTTCTTCTGTGTTTCTGCTAGATAAGGGAGGATTGTGATTAATATATCCATGGCCTAGAAGGACCCAGCAGCCAGGAATCTAGCTGGAAGACAATAGAAGGACTAAATTCCTAACTGTCAGGGCTTAGGCATTCTTCTTGGTTCCCTCAGGCCCTCTACAGAGAGCTTTCAGTTGCACATGGTCATAGTCATAGGTAAAGCATGCTGGAATCTAAAGAAACATTAAATATTATATAGTTTTACAATATCATTTCAAAGAGAGGGAAACTGAAGCATGAGAGGGGAGAAATGACTTATCCAACATCACACAATTAGGACGAGGGCTAGAATTCAAGCAATAAAGACAGAGAGGGAAATTCCTGATCCCATTTACTCAGACAAGGCTCCTTGTCCCTTTACTGAAAGCCTGACCGTGGCCAAGAGTGGCCATACCCTCACCATGGCTTTGATGAGGCCATATTGGGCAACATGTCTAGGAATCTCAGCCCAGGACAGAGAGATTAAGGACCACTGGAGGAAAATGTTGCTTCAGGTACTTTGGGAAGAAAAAGAGGTCATCTTAGAAATAAGATAATTTGGAATGATGTGGGTCATAAGCTCAGCATGAGGAAGGAAGGTAGTTTCAGAGTTAAGGGGGCCAGGATGCTGCTGGGGCAGCAGGTTCATGGTGGCCATCTCATTGCACTGAGCACTGATAATATTTCCCTTTAAGTCCAGATTCTGGCTTTTATCTCCAAGACGATAGAACAATGGGCAGGACACTAGAGAACTTTCATCATATCATCTCCCACCTAAACAGTCTACAATATAATGGCTTCCTGTCCTAGACTCCTAAAAGCTCAGAGCTATATAGAACCTTCTATTTCTCTAGCCCAAGTCTTTTCCCAGCGTAGGAATCCATCCCACAACAAAATATTGAAGCTGAGCATTCTCCTTGAGGGTCATAAGGTGATATTCCAGGTTTCTTGATTCCTGCCAAAATCAACATCTCTGTGATTAATTAGCTTTCAAAATCTCTACTTTGTTCAGAGTAAATTCTGGTCTGGGAAATCAGTATTGAGAAGTTCTTCCCCAACAAGATTTTAGTGATGGTATTTACTTTCTGACTTTTTGGTTGGATGGATGAAAAGGTCTGTTACCATTGGGAAATGACTCATATTTTTACAGTCTGTGTTAAGAATAAAAAAAATCCATATACACAGGTTTCACTAATTTCCTGGTGATTATATTTTTAAAATATACCTTTTGAATTGGTACAACACTCAAGCAGACAGAACACACAAACAATATATTTATTATATATGTCATTAACCATTTGGGGTCAATAAAACCCATCTTTCAGTAGTTTTAGGGTTCTCACTCAAAATAAATGTTGAAAATCATCATGCAATGCTTACATGGACAAGTACATTTTCAAAAGGCAGCCCCAGCCATCTCTCAATATCCTGTGTAGAATCCACTGTCTCTCCTTTTAAACCCTTATCTTCTCTCTTAGAATTTAGGTTAAGTATTGGCTCCAATGCAGGAGAGCAATAGACAACTGAGGTTGAATAACTTGCCTAATGTCACACAGCTAGGAGGAATCTGAGGCCAGATTTGAAGCCAGGACCTATTATCTCTAGGCCTGGCTCTCTGTCCATTGAGCCACCTTGTTGCCTCTGGATAAATGTTCAACTTCTGTCATTGCCTCAGTAGTAGTAACATCTCCACAGAATGAAATTTGAGTCTGTGAGGGTTAGCCTCTCAATATATGGGTTATATTATTTCACATAATCCATCCTAATTCATTTCTTCTTATCACCAATCATACAGTGATAATGGAGATAAAGAAGTTTCAACTTAAATGTGATATTTTAGACTATACTGAGGTTCTTCTTTTAGGTGGAAGCTCATAGTTGTACATATTGATTATTAATTATCACAAATAGCTTTCCCTTTTTCTATCAGCATAATGTTAGTGTTATGACTTATGAGATAGTAAATAAGCATTCATATTCATTTTTCTTGGTTGGTAGTATCTGTTAATTCCATAATTTGCTCGTGTTGCTACCTACTTCTGGTCATCAGCCTCAACTTGGGGATGAATCAAAATATACCTTAGTGGGTTGGCATCACTCCATTTTTGAAAATTTTCTCTTTTTATGTCATCTTTGAACTTTTCAGTGATGGCCTTTTTAAATCTAAAAATTCTAGTTTATCTATTGGACATGAATTTTAACTACTAGGAAGTCCTGTATTATCTGATGCCAAAGCATTTAAAAAAATAGAACAATCACTTTCTTGATATAAAATCACTTCCAAGCTAGCATCTATTTGTGACATAAAGGGTTTATTTGGGTCAGCATAGACCAACAGAGTAAGTTTTAAATAAAAAAGAAACTCTTAGCTTCTACTTTGGAATCAATACTGTGTATTGGTTTCAAGGCAGAAGAGTGGTAAGAACTTGGCAATTAGGGTTGTCACTTGCCCAGGGTCACATAGCTTGGAAGTGTCTGAGGTCAAATTTGAACCCAGGACCTCCTGTCTCTAAACTTGGCTCTCTATCCACTGAGATATCTACCTGTCCCATAAAAGTGATTTTATTTAAATATAATTAGCAAAAAATGTAAAAGTTTGTTCACTTTCTTCATCTTATAGTGTCCAAAACGCTTCTGAGAGTTTAAGAATTGTATCTTCCTTCTCATTATGGTTTAGATTCTTCCCAATCATCTATCCACTGGTGAGATTTGTTGAGTGGTTTAATAGTAGTAGTATAATTCTTCACAGACTTAACAGTAGTAGTTAGTGAATCCTAGGAAAGTCTTCAGTCCATGCAGATTCTATTATTTGTCCTATAATTTCTGTGATTCCATCAACTGAACTTAGGGGGGAAATCAATTGATCAGCAAATATCACAACCTATCCTCCCCTTTACACTCTCCCCTCCTCAGTTTTAAATGTTTTTCCATTCTTAGCAAATCCACTGTTATAGTTTGGGTATGTGTTCAAACTCTTCATTCTGGATAACTCTCTAGTGGCTTTGGGGAAGTTCCAGCATGGTCCTTTTGAGTGATTTTCCCTCAGTGTCTTGTACTAAAATGAATCTGCAAAGTCCATGTAGCATAATTTTTAAGCAGTCTGGAAAAATATCATTCTCCCATGATGCCTACTATAGCTGATGGAGTTGGGAGGTTATACTCACCTCCACATGCATGATTATGATATTTCAACAAGCCAATATCAGTTTTAGAATTTTTAGAAATAAAATTTAGAAAAGCGATTGCCTAATTTGGTGCTTTCTTGACTTGGCTTCTACTCCTGAGCTATCTTCAGAATCAGGGTACCCTCCACGTTCATGATCCCAGGCCCACTGGGTAGCCTGCTTTCAGGTGGAGTCTGAAATCTCCGAGTTGAAAAGCAGCTGGGAAGGCCACCTGCCTACCTTTGCTCTGTTCCAATATCTGTTGTTGGGCTAAAAGAAACGATGCCATTATTCCTGGGGAGTAAAACTTTTTTCAGGCTTGTCCAAGGATTGATATAGAACTTAATCGATATTCCTGATGGAATCTGCCTTGTTAGGAATTACTCCAAGTGCCATCTGCTCACTTCACGAGTATTTTTGTTCTGGTTTCAGTGTTCCTGACATATTCAGCAGAGTGAAATTGGGACGTTTGCATGTATTTCTGGATTTCTTGATGCAAGCCAAAGTTAACATCTGGCATAATCTCTGGCTGGGTCAGAAGGAACCTATCAGGAAGTTCATATACTAGTTCCTTGTTGGTCATTTCTTTCTTGTGAAAGGGTCAGTCATGAAAAATGGCTTGTGATTTTATTGCTTTACTTCTTGGATTCTCATCAGTTACATCTGCTCTTTCTTCTAGTCATCCACAAGCAGTTAAGAAGGAAAAGTCTGGTTCAATGAAATGAGTTTTGCACATGCTGTGGGCACATAGTGTTGGGTGGGAAGTCCCTAACTCTTCACTGTACTGCCATTTGCTTGTAATCTAGTTCTCCAGTCTTCAAAAGTATAGCCTTGGGAGGAGTAAGGTGGCGCACGGGATTAAGAACTAGGCTGAGAGATGGGATATCCTGCATTCAAATATGCCTTAAACACTTCCTAGCTGTGACCCTGGGCAAGTCACTTAACCCTCATTGCCTAGGCCTTACTGCTCTCCTGCCTTGGAACAAATATACAGTATTGATTCTAAGATGGAAAGTAAAGGTTTAAAAAAATAGCTTTCCCTTACATATCCTCCCCTACTTTGTTCTAGACTGAATTGGGGTTAAACAATCACCCACATACTTGACAGAGGCTCTCAAAAACTGAGATTGGTCAGTTGGAATCTTCAGACCATTTTTCTCTTGATGATTCAATATTTTCATTGGTTTCTTCTCATATTCTTCTAGGGTCTTTCCCCTCCAGGACAAGGGGTGATGATAACAATAAAGATAATGGATTTTAATGAGGATGTTGCTGATGATTATAATAGGTTGATTACTTGCTCTGTATAAATTGGAAAGCAAGACTACATAGTGAGAAGAGTCCCAGATTTAGAGTAAGAAGTCCCAAGTTCTAATATAGGATATTATCTTTTTTATCTGGTCACCATCCCACTGAGCCTTAGTTTTCTCTTCTAGAAAATGAAAGGGTTAAAATAAATAGAAGCTTAAAAAAAATAAACCTTTCCTCCTATCTTAGAATAAATACTGTGTATTGGTTCCAAGGCAGAAGAGTGGTAAAGGCTAGGCAATGGGGGTTAAGTGACTTGCCCAGGGTCACAGAGCTGGGAAGTACCTGAGGTCAAATTTGGACCCAAGACCTCCCATCTCTATGCCTGGCTCTTAATCCACTGAGCCATCCAGCTGCCCCCTTTGCCCTTAGTTCTGGCTGTCATCATTTCTTGCCTGTATTATTGTTAGCAGTTTCCTAATTGGTGTCACTTTCTCCAGTGTCTCACCACTAGAATCCATCCTACATACTATGGCCTAAGTAATTTTCCTTAAGGGCATATGTAAAAATGTGACAAAATTCCCTGCTATAGTACTTTCTATCCCCTCTCCCACCCTCTCCTACACCCTCATCAACTTCAGTGGCTTCCCTATCTGCTTCTGGGATAAAATGTAAACTCTTCCCTTAAACATTTTAATCTCTGCACAAACTGGCTCAGATCTATCTTTTCATTGAACATTAATCTCCCTTCTCTCACTCTTCAATCAGCAAGTCATTTTCCTTCCTTCCTTCCTTCCTTCCTTCCTTCCTTCCTTCCTTCCTTCCTTCCTTCCTTCCTTCCTTCCTTCCTTCCTTCCTTCCTTCCTTCCTTCCTTCCTTCTTTCTTCTCTTCTCTCTTCTCTCCTTCTCTCTTTCTCTCTCATCTTTCTCGCTCTTTCTCTCTCTCTTTCTCTCTCTCTTTCTTTCTCTCTTTCTTTCTTCTTTCTTTCTTTCTTTCTCTCTTTCTTCTCTCTCTCTTTCTCTTCTCTCTCTTCTTCTCTCTCTCTCTTTCTCTCTCTCTCTTTCTCTTCTCTTCTTTCTTCTCTCTCTTTCTTTCTCTCTTTCTTTCTCTTTCTTCTTCTCTCTCTCTCTCTCTTTTTCTTCTTTCTTTCTTCTTCTTTCTTCTCTCTTTCTCTCTTTCTTTCTCTCTCTCTCTCTCTCTCTCTTTCTTTCTTTCTTTCTTTCTTTCTTTCTTTCTTTCTTCTTTCTTTCTTTCTTTCTTTCTTTCTTTCTTCTCTTTCTTTCTTTCTCTCTTTCTTTCTTTTCTCTCTTTCTTTCTCTTTCTTTCTTCTTTCTTCTTTCTTTCTTTCTTTCTTTCTTTCTTTCTTTCTTTCTTTCTTTCTTTCTTTTCTTTCTTTCTTTCTTTCTTTCTTTCTTTCTTTCTTTCTTTTCTTTCTTTCTTTCTTCTTTCTTTCTTTCTTTCTTTCTTTCTCTTTCTTTCTTTCTTCTCTTTCTTTCTTTCTTTCTTTCTTTCTTTCTTTCTTTCTTTCTTTTCTTTCTTTCTTTCTTTCTTTCTTTCTCCCCTTACTGTCTTTACCCTCTTACTTTCTGTCTTAGTATCAGTCCTAAGACAGAAGAGTAGCAAGGGCCAGGCAAGTGGGTTTAAAATGACTTGCCCAGGCCCAAACAACTAGGAAGTATCTGAAGCCAGATTGGAACCTAGGTCCTCCTGATTCCAGGCCTGGCACCCTTTCCAACAAGTCATCTAGCTGCCTCCAGCCTCACAGATTTGTTACTGTAATGGGGAACTGTTCTAGAGGGATGGGAGATAATGCAACCCACCTAGAGAAATTCCCAGGGCCAGTTAAGCACAAACCCCTTAGCTTATGAAAAACAAAGCTTATTTTATAAAGGGAATAAGGAAAACTGGTAGGTAAGGCCCTAACACTCTTCAAACTATCTCCACACCCAACTTCTAAGTCCCCTGAGACAGGAGAGCCTTCTGTTTCTTCTCTGGGCCCTGCAAGAAAGGGAAAAGCCTGGGTTAGTTGCACCAAGTAACCCAAATTCCAGATGAAGATCTTTGTATTACCTTAACCAAGAGGATTTCTGGCAGATGGACCACTAGCAGATGATCTCTGGACTCAGGGGAAATGGTTTCCTCCAAATAAATCCTCTACCAAGAAGTCAAAAATTTCTCCACAAAATTTTGACTATCTTGGGAAAATCTCTCAGAGCAAACCCTCCTTCAGCTTGGTAGGAAATTCAGGCAGAGTCAAACGTCCCTTCCAGTTCAGTGGAAATCCCAGAAGAAAGTACAATCAGTTATTGTCAGTTCAGACTCCCACAATTACTTTCTCCTTCCCAGAATCCTCTCCCAGGGCTTGTATCAAAATTCCCTTCTTTTATCTAATCTCTGAAACCACTGTATTCCTAGTTTATATTCCTACATTACTTTGGTATTTTCCTCAACTCCTCATGCTCCCTCATATTCAATCAATCTAGCCAATCTAACTTTGAAATATATTTTTTTTCTCCCCTAAGCCCTTCTTTTCACACATAGACAGTCATGGCTTTAGTTCTGGCCATCATCTTGCCCATGTTATTATATTGTAACAGTTTCCTAACTGACTTCCCCTCACCAAGTGTCTCACCACTCCAGTCCATCCTATATGTTGTGTCCTAAGTCATTTTTGTTAAGGACAGATGTGAGCATGTGACAACATCCCCCCTGCCCCATGACCTTTCCCTTGTGCTCCCCCAACCCCTTATCAATTCCAGCAGTTTCCTATTTGCTTCTGGGATAGAATATAAATTCTGTTTAGCTTTTAAAACCTTAAACAACTTGGTCCTAATCTGTTTTTTTAGCTCTGTTTTACTTTAATCTTCTTTCCTTCACTCTTCAATCCAGCCAAACAGACCTTTTCCTTATTTCCCATGATGCCACATTTTCCACCGCATGCCTTTCTACCAGTTGTCGCACATGCCTGGAATGTTCTCTCCCCTTTTACCTTTGCCTAATAGTCATCTCATTCCTTTTAAAGATCTTGCTGAGACACCATCTTCTTTAAGTGTTTTTTCCTGGTCTTCCCACCTACCTTCTCCCCCCAAAATACCTTATCTTTAACTTCTTTGTGAATACTTATTTTTCTTACCCCTTATCTTCTGTCGTAGTATCAATTCTAAGACCCAAGAGTGGCAAGTATAAGGCAATGGGGGTTAAGTGACTTGCTCAGGGTCACATAGCTAGGAAGTGTCTGAGATCAGATTTAAACCCAGGTCCTCCTGACTCTAGGCCTGGCTCTCTATTTCTATCTGAGTTACCTAGCTGCCCCTGTTCTTTGCTTTTTTGAAGAGGCAGTGTGGTATAATGGATAGAGTGTTGACTTAAGAACTAGTAAGACCTGGGCACAGTTCCTACCTCTGACACATATTAGCTATAGGATTTCTGGTAAGTCACTTGATCTCTTATTGCTCCAGGCAGCTTTCTAAGACTATAATTTGCAGATTAGGGATTGATCTACATTTTTGGAGCAAGTTTCTTCATATAGGAGTTTCCCATATTAATAAATTCATGGGACCACTCCCTATTTTCCTTTATTTCTTTAAGGAGCATTTTGTAATTTCAACTCTCTGTAAACAGAATGGAACTTGGTAAACTGATTCCCAGAGGCTTATTTTGGGCATTTGGTAGTCATTTTTGAATGAGACTTGCCTTTCTATTATTGCCTCTTGGATGTTATTGCTATAAAGAAATGCAGTTGGTTTTTGCCAGTTTACTGAAAGGTAGTGAGTTAGGAGCAGCTAGGTGGCTCAGTGGATTGAGAGCCAGGTCTAGAGATGGGAGGTCCTGAGTTCAAATCTGGTCTCAGACACCTAACTCTGTGACCCTGGGCAAGTCATTTAACACCCCCTTATTCCCCCCCCCCCCCCATTGCCTAGTTCTACCACTCTTCAACTTTGGAACCAATACCCAGTATTCATTCTAAGATGGAAGGTAAGAGTTTTAAAAAAAAGAAAGGTTGTGAGTTCTCCATCACCAGAGGCATTTAAACAGAAGTTATACGAGCACAGGTCAAATGTTGTATAAGATATTTCTGCTCCAGGTAGGGATTAGACTAGATTGGCCTTTGAGAATCTTTTCCAGTCCTGAGATTGTACAATTCTAAATCTAAGAAACTTTGAGATCATGTTGTAGAATGGAAAGAAAATTGGTTCTGTAGTCAGAGGTCCTGCCTTTGTTTTTTTTAAAATGTATTTAATTAATTAATTTAGAATATTTTTCCATGGTTACAAGATTCATGTTCTTTCCCTGCCCTCCTCTAATCCCCCTCCCCTAATCCCCCTCCTCTACTTGATGTACAATTAGAGGTCCTGCCTTTGTGATCCTGAACAAGTTACTTAACTTGCTAGGTCTCAACTTCCTCATCTCTAAAATGATGTTGTTTGACTAAAAGGTAGACATGCTTTAAGGACCCATCTACCTCTAAATACAGACGAGGCGGGTTAGAAGCATGGCATCAAGGCCATCTGGACTTTTCCATGCACTATTTTTTGGCCCTTCCTTTGAACCAGAGAAGTCTGAATCTTTTCTTTTTCTTATATGGGATGTTTATGCTATAAGAAATCACGTGTATTAATAGATTAAGAGATAAGAAATGTTATCATAAAATACTATACATATATGTTACGCATTTCCGAGCTTTTGCTGTGCTGTCTGCTCGCCTTCATGTGGCATCTGTGGCATCCACAAAGTCCCCCTGCCCAAATTCTCACTCAATTTCTTGTGCCGGCCCATTGAATATCGATACTGCTGTAGAGAAAGTCATGATGTGGAAGGGATTTATGTTTTAATCCTAGCTCTTAGTCATCTTGAGGGAAGAACTCCATAAAAAATACAAGAAATAATCCTGGAGAAAGGTTTGGGAGGGAGACAGGTGTGACGGCCAAGGAGGTGGGTATTGATGGTGATTATGAACCAATAACACCCAAAAGAGCAGAGATGTAATTAGGACTCCTTTCAACTGGAGCCAAAACAATTGTGGGGTAGGGAAGTAGAATGGAGCGGAGAGGACAATCCTAGGTCAGAGCAGTCTCAGGAAAAGGGCAGCTCAGGGCAGAGTCAATGGGGAGAGGGAGGAACCTGGGTCCCTAATTACAAGGCTCCCTAGAAGGAATCAGGCTCCAACCCTTCCTGGTGGCTACAGCAAATCCTAGACACTCCACCTAGTTTCTACTCTCTAAACAAACTTCAGGTCTTTGTTAATGCCAGCTGACCCAGAGCTGCCTTCCTGATTCAGAGAGGACATGGATTACTAACCAAGGAAGCTCCAAATGGGTGGAGAAGAACAGCAGAGTGATGCATTCCCAAGCCATACCAGACCTTGCAGAGTGGGTTCCTCTACCTGTAGCACACCACCTTCTTCCCACAGTCCTTCACATCTTTTTTATTCCCTCTCACTAGAAGCTCTGAAATGGTTAACTTGATATGGTTAACTTTGTAAGAAACTTCTCTGAAAAAGATCTGAAAGTCAGAGAAATGAATTCAAATATGTAAGAACAAAAGCCATTCCTCAATAGATAAATGATCAAAGGATATGAATAAACATTTTTTTTAAATGCCATCCAAGATCTCAAAAAAAGGTCCAAAATGGGAAGGTGGATGGATGAACTGTCAGGCAGTAGGGGAAAGAGACTCAAAGTTCCTACAAACCTGCTTTATTTAGCTTGGGCAAGACTCTTTCTCTTCCTGTAAAATGAATCGATGATAATTTATAAGGTCCCTCCTGGCTCTAAGGTTATGTGTTTTTATGATAATTGAGGAAGATGGCAAGAAGGTGAGCTTGGAGTCAGATTTTAGAGCAAGGGAGGTATATAGAATGATTAAGATATAAGAAGGCTTGGAGATGTGTCTGCCTTCCACAGATTATGAGATCCTGGACTTAATAACTGATTGACTGGCCCAGTTGAGCATGGAAAATTATGTTATGTTACTCACAGATCTCCCAAAATAGATATAAACCAATTAAAATCTAGGTGAAAGCAAACCAGCAAGAAGATGGGCTAGAGGAAGGAAGGAAAGCAGACATGTTTTGCGGCTCAAATGAGATAATTGATATAAAGCACTTTGCAAACACAATATGAATAAATAGAAATGAAATGGTTATTATTGTTATTAGTGTTCAATTATCCCGCTGACAGTCTGTGTGATGACTCTTTTAGTAAGACTTCTTTTGAATTGCCTAACTCATGCAATGTTTATAGAGCAACAAATCAGGGTGTGCTGGTAAATGTCCAACAACTAGCCTCTCAAAAAAAAAAGAGGCAAACCACTTTCAAATTTAATATACATTATTAATGCTTTCTTAAGAGTAGACAACCAAAACCATAAGTCAAACCCTGATTTATAATGATTGCCAATTTCTGAGATGTAAATGCTCAAGCTGAAAATTTCACAATGGAAATTCTCTTCAGGAGAGTGTGTAGGAGTCAGCTCAAATCTTTTGGCTCTGGTACACCCATGAAGGGAAGAAAAGGGAAGGCAGAGGTCCCTTTCCTGGCTTAATATTGAGATGCTGGTGGGCTCATTTCCAATCAGAGCAGGGTCAAATCTTCAGATCACAATAGAGGAAGAAAAACTGCTCTGAGAGACAAGTATCTCTCAAGATTCTAGAGTTGTCTCTGCTCTGAACTACATAGGTGCCCTGTGGCAAGTTACCTTTCCTCTTTGGACCTATTTCCTTACTTTTAAAACAAGAGGGGTTAGATTAGATATAGTCTAAAGTTCTTTCCAGTTTTTGGATCTGTGATAAACATTGGCCTCTGGCAAGGTCCAGGGGAAACAGCCTTTTACCTCTCTTTGGAGGTGAGGAAGTTAAGGTTAGTGTCTTTACCTTCTGTGGAGTTTACTGAGCATAAAGGCCAATTTAGGTATTTTGTTTCCGGTATTGTTTGTTCAAGGATATCCATGAGCTCAATTCATCTTCTACAAATTTTATGGTTATCTCAAACCTCATAATAATATTGTACATTGAGTAGCTTTGTGGAAGGTCACCATATGTGGTTACCCCATACGAGGAAATCCTAGACACCAGCCATCCCTTAGATTTATCTTTCGAGGTTACTTAAGAGACTCAAGGAAGTGAGTTTGCACCAGAACTGGAGTATGTTCTCTGGTATGAGTTTCAAATCCCCTTGGGGGAGGGAGGGTGGATCAGAGATGACATTTAGAACATAAATAACAGAAGACACATTCAATGAAAAAAATACCTTAGAAACCCTCTATTCCTACCCCTTTCTTGGTCCAAATGAGGAAAGACTTTTTTCAAAGAGGAAAAATTATTTGCCCAAGGCCACATAGCTATTAAGTGGCAGAGCCCCAACTCAAACCCATGATTTCTAGGAAATCTGGAGAATTTTCCACAACACTACAAGTAGCTTTTACTTGGTTATTTTCCTTCGTTCTGGAAGACAACCAAAATGACATTACTATATCAGGGTTAATGACTGACCAGACCCATACAAGCTCAGAAGGTTCTACTACAGGTAGATATCTTGCAGGATAGTCCTGTGGCAGCATTTTCCATGTCTCATAATCAATACCAAGTTCTTCAGAGAGTCATTGAGAGTGTCCTTGTATTGGTGCTTTTGATCTCTGCGTGAGCACTTGCCTTGCATGAGTTCTCCTTAAAATAGTCTTTTTTTTTTTTAATTTAAAACCCTTACCTTCCATCTTGGAGTCATGGCTCCAAGGCAGAAGAGTGGTAAGGGCTAGGCAATGGGGGTCAAGTGACTTGCCCAGGGTCACACAGCTGGGAAGTGTCTGAGACCAGATTTGAACCTAGGACCTCCCATCTCTAGGCCTGGCTCTCAATCCACTGAGCTACCCAGCTGACCCCTTAAAATAGTCTTTTTTTTTTTTAAATAATATTTTATTTGATCATTTCCAAGAATTATTCATTAAAGACAAAGATCATTTTCTTTTCCTCCCCCCTGCCCCCCATAGCCGATGCATGATTCCACTGGGTGTCACATGTGTTCTTGATTCGAACCCATTTCTATGTTGTCAATATTTGCATTAGAGTTTCGTTTAGAGTCTCTCCTCTGTCATGTCCCCTCAACCGCTGTAGTCAGGCAGTTGCTTCCTCGGTGTTTCCACTCCCACAGTTTGTCCTCTGCTTATGGATAGTGTTTTTTCTCCTAGATCCCTGCAAATTGTTCAGGGACATTACACTGCCACTAATGGAGAAGTCCATTACGTTCGATTATACCACAGTGTATCAGTCTCTGTGTACAATGTTCTCCTGGTTCTGCTCCTCTCACTCTGCATCACTTCCTGGAGTTTGGTCCAGTTCACATGGAATTCCTCCACTTTATTATTTCTTTGTGCACAATAGTATTCCATCACCAACAGATACCACAATTTGTTCAGCCATTCCCCAATTGATGGGCATCCCCTCGTTTTCCAGTTTTTGGCCACCACAAAGAACGCAGCTATGAATATTTTTGTACAAGTCTTTTTGTCCATTATCTCTTTGGGGTACAGACCCAGCAGTGCTATGGCTGGATCAAAGGGCAGACATTAAAATAGTCTTTTAAGCAAACGTGTGTTTGGCATTTGAACAATGTGGCCAGCTCATCAGAGTTGCTCCCTCTATAGCAGAGTCTGAATGCTTGGCAGTTCAGTTCAAGAAAGGACCTTGGGGGTGCCAGTACCTTATCTTGTCAGGTGATCTTCAGAATCTTCTCAAAGTGATTCAAATGGAAGCCATTTAATTTCTTGACATGGCCCTGGTATATGATCCAGGTTTCACAGACATACAATAATGAAATCAGCACAATGACTCTGTAGACCTTCCGTTTGGTAGGCAGTCCAATACCACTTTCCTCCCACACTTTCTTTTGGAGCTTCCAAACACTGAGCTAGTTTTGGCAACACATGCATCAACCTCATCATCTATGTGCACATCCCAGAAACATATATGGCCAAGGTAAGGGAACTTGTCTACAGCATTCAAAATTTCTCCATTTGCTGTAACTCATGGCCCCATGAATGGATGTAATGGTGCCATGTATGGACGATATGGTGCTAGCTAGTAGAGAGCCTCTTTTCTTGGTGTTAATTCTTAGGCCAAAATTAGCACAAGCAGGAAAGAATCAGCCCATGCTTTGTTGCATCTCAGTCACAGAAACTGCATTGAATCATCTCTGAAAAGAAAGCTTTGCATCAACTGCCCCGCCACTTTAGTCTTGGCTTGTAGCCTTTTCAAGTTAAATGATTTACCATCAATGTGGCAGCTGACTCTGATGCTTTTTAAATTCTCAATGAAGATGTATGTCAATATCACTGAAAACTTCATGCTAAGAAGCATGGGAGCAAACAAACACAGCCTTGTTTCACTCCATTATAGTGATCTGGAAGGTGCAAAAGCATCATCCATTATCCAGAACCCATGCAGGCACATATCCATGAAATTGTCCTACAATATTGATGCGCTTCTCTGGACAACCAAATTTTGCCTTCATCTTCCACAAACTCTTACAACTTTCAGTATCAAAGACCTTGGGAAGATCTTAGGGACATGAAGCCTTGGCATACTGAGGGGAGGTGTCTGCGGGCACTCAAAGTTCTCCAACTTCTTATGTTTTTTTTTTTTTTTTAAGGAACTTCCTTTGAAAAAGTCATGCATGTAACCAAGACAAGTAGAAAGTTGAAGGCCACTGTTCCTCCTACTGAGGCTGGCAGGGAAAGGGGGTCATGTGCAGTCCTTCCAGCCACAGAAAGTGGGGAGCATGCAAATGATCAGACCAGGAACAGAAATGAAGTGATGATTGGATGAGAAGAGAAGTGATCTGAGAGACCAGCAATAAAGGATTGAAGTGGAAAAGAGATAAGGTTGAACCAGAAGGCCAGAATTGGTGATACTTTAGGAGTCCAGCCCATAGCATCTTCCTTTCCTAGGATTCCTTGGAGCACTGTCTGGGGACGCCTCATTCCACTTATTGGCCAACCATTTTCTTCCTGACTGGGGACGGCATAGAGGGCAGAAAAGGAAGAGATTCAACCTCCTCTAATCTCCCCAGTTAGAGTTCATATTGCAGCCTGTTAACCTTTATTTTAATGCTTAACTATGTCCATGGGCTATTTGAAACTTTCTTAAGTACATTTGCAATGATTCTTGTTTGAGTCTGAAAGGGTAACTAAGAGGAAAAAGAGATTGTTCCCAGCTCAAGTTAGGGTAGGAGTGAGTCAGTTAGACAGGAAATTTCTGTAATTTTAGTAGTGCTTTAGCTAGCCATATTAGATTGACTATTTTGTGAACCCAGAGAGAGACTTAGGAAGGAAACAAGTCAGTAGCAGTGTAAGATGGAGGCTGGTATACTTATTCAGGTGATTACACACAATATTCTCACTAACTTCTAGACAGTTATACCCAGGGACCTGCAAGTTAGGATTTTTTTTTCTCATTTTTCTGGGATTTTTTTAACATTTAAAATTTTTTCTTTCTCTTGTCATTTAAATTTTCTTTTGAGTGAGTTTGATTCATCCACACAGGAATCACATTAAGGATTGTAACTGGATAATTTTTATTTCTTTTTGTTTTGTTTTGTTTTTTTATCCCTTACCTTCTGTCTTAGAATCAGTACTGTGTATTGGTTTCAAGGCAGAAGAGTGGGAAGGGCTAGGCCATGGGGGTTAAGTGACTTGCCCAGGGTCATACAGCTAGGAAGTATCTTTAGCCAGAATTGACCCCAAGCCTGGTTCTCAATCCATTGAACTACCTGGCTGCCCCTGGGGGAAGTGTTTATTAAGTACTTTGTATACACACTTGGGACACATAGACAAGAAAAACAGCTTCTGCTTTTGAGGAACTTACCTAACACATACAAGAGAATTGTGGTGAGAGGTACTTAGCAAGAAATGGCATGATTTTGAAATAGCTGGGAAATGGAATGGAGGCGAAGCTTAGCTATTAGAGCTCAGGTTCTAGGGCAGAGGCCAGGTTCTAACAAGAAGAGGATAAGGAGGATGGCAAAAGGGCAGGTGTTGTTCAGTTATATGCTTCGCTAATGTTGCATACCGGTGCACGTGTGTGTCCTTGCACATGTATGCGCACATAAGATGTCTCTGTGCGAACATACACATGTGAATGCACCTGCATGGACTTATGTGTGTAGGTATGCATGTGCACATGTATGTGCATGTTTGTTTGCATTTGAGTGGTGTTACTTTGGTGGCATTGCTTGTTCACTTACCAATCGCTAGTATATGCATATAGTTAGGGTATTTGCTTTTATGTAATGCTGCAAATGTCATTTTGTGATGAGACATTTTTGCATTAGAATTTGCATTAATATCTTTCTGTTTAAGCCAGTATATATATACCCTCCAGGCATTTTTTTTTGCATTATTGTTATATGCTGCTCACATCTAATGCCAAGTTTAGTAGGTCTGGTTTCTTGAATAGAAATGTTATTTTATGAATATTTGAAAAATGAAGACTGAAATGCATCATAATTGCTGTATCACAGATGTAAAGACACACAAGGGTCTCTTGATATTGGGAGAAAAATAAGGACATAGGAGCAGCTAGACAGTACAGTGGATAGAGTGCCAGGTCTGGAGATAGGAGGTCCTGGGTTCAAATGTGACCTCAGACACTTCCTATCTGTGTGACCCACTCCAGTAGCCCCAGCCCTCAACATGAAGTCCGGGACCCTCCTTTTCTTCATGGCATTCTGTGCCTTTGTGCTTCTGACATCTTCTGGAATGGTGAATTCGAATTCTGACAGTACAGGAGGGATCAGGGCTAGGGTTGGTCTGCAGAATGGAAGATTAGGGACTTCTTTTGTCTCACTAGAACTGAGTTGCCTGGGGTAGGAAGCTTTGGCCCTCTGCATGCAGAGTGGATGAAAACAGAAAATGCCAACATCTCTCCCGTCCCTCACCTCTGTCACAGACTTCTTACCCCTGTCCCATTTCCTAAGTAGAGATGGTGTTTGAGAAGGTTCTAAGGGCCCAGGATTCCAAAGCCACAGCCATATTCTGTGTCTGCCTCTGTCTTTCTCTGTTACTCTGACTCTACCTTACTCTTTATCTTAGTCATACTCTCTGCTTCTCCATCCATCACTTTCTTTTCTTATTTTTTAATGTTTTTTCAATTACATGTAGAAATATATTTTTGGTAAGGACTAGGCAATGGGAGTTAAGTGATAGAAATACTTTTTTACAGTTGTTTTCAGACTTTGTGCAATACAAATTCTTTCCCTCCCTCCCTCCTCCCTGAGATAATAAATAACCTGATATAGGCTCATCTCTTTCTGTTTCTTTTTCTTACTTTCTAGCCCATTATCTTTCCATCATTTTAACTCTCGGTGTCTCATTCTCCTACTTCATCCTTTGTCAATGTTTCTTTCTCTGCCCCTCAGACATTTTTTTGCCCTTGTCATTCTGTTTCTGCGTCTTTCTCAGAAAGTAGAGAATTGATTGTTCTTTGAGTTGAGAGACCCCAGTTTAAGTCCTGGTTCCTCTATTTATTTAAGTGAGTTATTCAACTTTTTTGAGTCTCAGTTTTCTCATCTACAAAATGGGAAAATTATGCTTTCAATACTTACTTAATTGGGTAGATGTAGGAAAAGTCCTTTATAAACTTTTTAGTTCTATGGGAATAAAAGCTATTGTATCACCCCTTTCTCATCCTTTCTCTCTCTTCTATGATATCTCTTTGTATCTCTCCCTCGTGCTGCTTTTCTTTGGAAATCATGATTTTCCCTGCTGTACTTTTAAAAGAACGACTTCTCCATGCTCAGGATTGGGTAAACTGTCCCTTGCTCACAGAGTGTCCCCAACCATGCTCTCTCCCCAACTTAAGTCCCAGAACCTTCCCTTGGCTTATAGGATCATAAGATTTAGAGATGGAAGGAATCTCATTTTACCCAGAGGAAACAGGGTGGAGAAGTTGCTGGCCATATTCACAGAGTTAGTAAATAAATAAATAAAATAAATGAATCTGGATTTTAGGAGACAAGTACCCATGTAAATGTTCCCTTTCCCCTATGAACAGTCTGAACCCTTTTTCCATGGGCGTAGTTGGGAGTTTAGCCTAGGGCCCATATTCTAATCTCTGTCCTCCTTTTCCAGATAATAAACCAGGGGAGTGCCCACCAGACCCTTACCGCTGCATTAGGGGAGAATCACCACAATGTGCCAATGATTCTAATTGCCTCCAAAATAAGAAATGCTGCTATTTTCATTGTGGTTTCAAGTGTGTAGACCCCAGCAGCACAAAGGACCATAAAGGTAAGGAGGTTCTGGTGCTGGGGTGAAGGAAGCTAGAAGTACCTGGGCCTAAGGAGGCTTCTCCCAGGTAGGGATGGGTGTAGCTAGGGCTTCCCATGGAGTCCTCATTGCAATAGCACCCAGGGAGTGAATGGACAGTTTTGTGGATATAGACTGAAAAATGGGAAGAAGAGGCCAGCCCCTAAGAAGAAGAGTCCCAGAGACTGCGGAGGTCAGAAGCAGGAGAGGGGATTTCATCCTAGGAAGTAGGGAAGTGGGACAGGGCAGGAAGTGGGGTGATGTGCTCCAGATGTAGATTGTGTTGTGGCTCCAGATATTAGTATGTCAAATCTCCTGAGACCAGAGAGAAGTGCTGTGGGTTCAGCCCACTCAGAAGGGCAGGAGATGGGAGGTCTAGGGGTAATTCATAGGGCCCAGAGCCAGATTTTCTCTGGTCAACCCACCAAGGAGGATAAGAGTGGGGCATCTCAAGTTGAGCTTGGATTTGGAGGGAAGTACCTTGGAAACTTGCCCAAGGTTACCAAGCTATGGTTTAGGCCATTAGGGAAGGAGTCTTGGGGTCATTCTGCTGATTTTCCCATGTCCTGCCTTTACTGGCTGCAGCAAAGATAAAGCTAGTTTTTTCCCCCTTCCTTCCTTGTTTCCTTCCTTCCTTCCTTCCTTCCTTTCTGTCTCTCTTCCTTTCTGTCTCTTTCTCTCTCTCTCTCTCTCTCTCTCTCTCTCTCTCTCTCTCTCTCTCTCTCTCTCTCTCTCTCTCTCTTCCTTTCTCTCTCTGTCTCTCTCTCTGTCTCTCTGTCTCTCTCTCTCTGTCTCTCTCTTTCTCTCTTTCCTTTGTCTTTGTCTCACACTTTCTCACAGTGTTAATACCTCATTGTCCATCTGTTGTCTCCTGTTCTACCTAATGGTGCTTCCTGGGAGGACTGGCCTATCCTCCTTGTTCAAGGTCAGGCTGGGCTCAGTGCCTCCTGCACTAGAGCCTCTCCCTTCCTGGTCCCTTCCTTCTACCCTGAGGATCATAGGATTTAGAGCTGGGCTGGAGCTGAGAGAACATCTAGCCCAACCCTGTTTCAACAGAAGAAAAACAATGGGGAAGCAACTTTCCCAGAGTCATGGTGGTAATTATAGAGATGAGCCTGATTCTTGGGGAAAGTCCCTTGTGTGAGACTGCTTTCATCTGCCTTAGGAATCCAGGCTCCCCAAAAATCTCCATAGAAACTCAGGCTTCATCTATGTCCTCACTCCTTTGGCCTCCTTCTCCAGAATGCAGCAAGACAGGGACCTGCCTGCTTCTCCTACCCATCCTCCATGTCTTTATACTGAAGCCAATGAGTACCACCCACATAGCCTGGAAGGGTTCAGAAAGACAGCAATGTTATTATCACTGGGACACCAGGGGTGTGAGCCCTGAGGAGAGGAAGGACTGAAACCAGGGTATCCTGGCCAGGCAGGGATGAGCAGGGAAGAAATAGGACCACAGATTCCAGAGGATGAGCTAATGGAGACGAGAGGAAGGAAAGACAGACTAACTGGGGCAAATTCCAATGGGGGAGGTAATAATGACACCTAAAAGTAGGGACAGAGTCTGTCCAAAATAAACACATGGTAGTTTGGGGAGGGAGTGCACCAGCAGCTAGGGTGGTCAGGCAAGGCTTCATTTAGAAGATGATGCTGGAGCTGAGTCTTATTGGAAAGCATGGATCGCAAAAGGTGGGTGGGTGGGGGGGAGAAGGTACATTCTGGTGCAAAGGCCTGGAGATGGGATATTTGTGTGTCTGTTTGAGTAGGCTTATATGGCTAGATCCAAGAATAGAAGGAAGGAAGTAAAGAATAAGACTGAAAATGTAGGAAAGGGCCAGATTGTAGAAAACATTTAAATGTTCAGAGGAACTTATATATGATCCTGGAGGCAATAGAGATTCTTTGTGATTTACTGAGGGAGAGGTAGGGTAACATGGCCCAACCTTGTACCTTTAGGAAAGATATTTTGGTCCCAGAGGCCTCTTGGGAAGGAGAGAGACCAGGGATTCTACTCCACCAGGTGGGGAGCTGGGGACTCAGAACAGGATGCTCCCTGGGGAAAGGTAGTGTTAGAGCCAGCTTGAAAGAATGGATTGTTAAATTTTCAGTACAAGCATTGCTGTTTAGTTGTTCAGTCATATCTAACTCTTCTTCAGCCAAAGATACGGGAGTGGTTTGCCATTTTCTTCTCTAGTGCATTAAGGCAAATAGAGGTTAATGGACTTGCCTTGGGTCACATAGCTAATGTGTATCTGAGGCTAGACTTGAACTCAGGTCTTCCTGATTCCAGGTCCTGGAAATAAGCAAATGCTATAAACCAGAGCTTGAATTATTGTTTTGTTGATTAGTTAGACTTAAGAAAATGATTGAGAAAGTGTTAAAAATGCAGATTATACTTAAAAGCATGTTTGACTTATCTTTCCCCCCCCCCTCCCCAGAAAGCATAGTGTTAAATGTTTATAAGCATGTGCCTAGCTCTGGGGAAGCCTTTTTTCAATTGTCCAGCCCTTCCTCCCCAATTTCATCAAAGCCAGTGTTACATGCTCAAACCCCCAAGGACCTGTGAAGGAGATAGACAGTGTGAGGGCCCCTTGAAGTGCTGAACGGGAGGGTGTGGGAGAGTCTGCATGACCCCAGAAGGTATGGTATCCATGGAACCTCAGCAACCCTCCAAACTCTCCACATTCAGCTGCTCTCTCTGTCCCATATCCTTCATCCTCCCTTCTTATTCCCTCTCCCCAAAGCAGGAGCCTCCATCCAGATCTCCCTGCCCCTTATCTATTAGCAAGGAGTTCTATTTCCTGGTCCCTACCTTATTGATCCTATGCCAAGGTCTTTGTCCCAAGCCAATCCGTGATCAATTGAGGAATTGTAGGCACATTTGACCTCTGCTAAACATTCTCTTCCCTGCTGATTTCATTGTGCCCAGGTGGCAATGTGGTGTGGTGGAAAGAGCACTTAATTTGGAGAAGAAATTCAGAAGAGCTGGACTTGAATCCCAGCTGAATCATCCATTGACCTTGCTTGAAAAATTGAGGAGGAAGGGTGTGATTTTTCCAACTGGAGCTTTATGAGATCCATCGCTATTTTCAGGGTCTACTGATCCATAGTCTCTGCAAGAAGGGACTCCCTTCTAAATTAAATACTCCTTGCCCAGATCTAAGTACAATTAATCCCTTTCCCCTATATCTTTGACTGTTAGGATTCTTGCTCTCAGAACAACCTGGTCCTCTGTTCTCTCCTGTGTAGAGATGCTAAAAATCCAAGGAATTGGGCTTCACCTTTGAGGTGGAGAAAAGGGCAGTTTAGAATTATGAGTTCCTGATCTGGTTTTTTTTTTCCTTAGGTTGATTCCTTCTCAGAACATATATTTGGATTCCACGATGGCAATACACATTCTCTCTCTGGCCATTATGGAAGAGCATCTCCCATGGGCCAGACCAATGACCAAGAACTCCTGGATGGTGGAGGGCCCTGTCTTCTTTTTTTGTTACCTCAAGCAAAATGCTCCAGGCTTGGTAAAGGCCTGGTTTCAGCTTTTATCCTTAGAGCCCCACTTGGTATTGGGCTTCCCAAGTAATAGGGACTGATTGAACCCTTGTTGTTGTCACTCTTACCCCATAATCTTTAGTGCAAAATAAAACACACCCTGTGAAGGAGGACACAAATATCTTCCATTCAATAAAATGCAAGTTCTTTGATGTCAGTGATTATTTCCTTTTGTCTTTGTTTCCTAGCCTAGCAGAATCTCTGGTACATTATACACACATAATACATAATTGATAACTGATTGGGATTTATGTATCAACCTGGGTCTTCTAGCAAGATTGGCTTCTATAGTTATAGACCTTTACCTAAAAGAGTTGGAAAGGGAGCAATTATCCAGAGATTGACCCAACTCCAATTGGCTGAATCAGAGCCCTTTCCAAGGATTCAGTCTCTGATATCTCCCTTAGGCATAGAGGATCACAGAGGGGAAGCAACACTTCTCATTCTATCCTCTGCTTCTTAAAAAAAAATTGTGAACCCTTACTTTCCATCTTGGATTCAATGCTGTGTATTGGTTCCAACACAGAAGAGAGGTAAGGGCTAGGCAATGGGGATTAAGTGACTTTCCCAGGGTCATTCAGCTAGGAAGTGTCTGAGGTCAGATTTGAACCCAGGACCTTCCATATTCTATCACTTTTGAAAGGTTTTTTTTTTTGCCTGATTCACAGAAGGCATCATTTATTAACCAAGAAAACTCCAAGTATGTTGGAAGGAATATTTTATAGTCTGAATATGGATTGCTCCCACCAGCCTTGTAGTTAGGGGAGGGCTCAGAGAGTGGTCTGAGTGGTGAGTGGTGGGTGGCCAGCATAGACATCTAGAGACCCGAATTCTAGTCTCAGATTTGCCATCAACCTGTTTCCTCAGGTAAGACCCTCCCTCTCTAGGATACTTAGCTTCCTTTCTTGTAAAATGAACACATAGTAATTTCTAAGGTGTCCTCTGACCACCAGCTCTAAAGTGATGTGTTCATTTGATAATCAGGGAAGGCTTTCATGAAGAGGTGAGTTTGGAGACAGGTTTTAGAGGAAAGGCCATATAAACTGGCCAAGAATTTGGAAAAGCAAAAGTTTGGTGGTGGGGCTGTTTTAAGTGGGTTGTAGGGTCTAGAACCAATTAGAGCAAATTACAATGTCTTCTCGACTCCCTCCAAACTCAAACATACACAGACAAACCACTGTTGATATCTAGTTAGCATGAAGATAAAAGGTGAATCTGGTTGGGGTTGGGAGGGAAGGGAAGGCAGAGCAGCTTTTCCCTGTCTTGGTCCTTGGTAATAATTAGTGGGATTGTGCTGGAATAATCACACACATGTAGATAATTTATTATATACTATTATAATATATTATCATATTAATATTACATAACAATATAAAATATTTTAATTATATATATATGTGGGTCTTTGGAGAATTTTTGGTTTGCTTATTTTTAAATAGCAACAAAAGTCTCCCCAAGTCACTGAGTTGATGGGAAGGCTTCTCTAGAAAGGGATGATCTAGAGCAGGACATGAATCCAGCCCAACAGAGGTGTCTATCCTTCCCCATACCCTTCTCTGAAAGCATTTGTATGATCCCAATTCTCTTCTCTCACTACTCAATCCGAGATCTCCCAACACTCTCATAGGAGTCCAAACAGATTAGTCTAAGAGAATTCTCAGCAGCTGCCATCAGTAACCTACCAAGAACAATCCCATTTTTTACCAAGACTTTAGGTTTAGAAAGCACTTTCTTCATTTCCACCAAATAAGACAGGTATTACAAATATTTGCCCTATTTTATATTATATATATATATTATATATATATAACCATACCCAGTCATTACCTGCCTGCCCCATATCTATCTCAACTTAGCAGAGATTTGCAGGTTGGCTCCCTAAGGAGGGGACTACTCTCCTACATTTTGAAGGAGTCCTCTGTGGCTCTATACTCCCCAAACTAAGGTTTAGCAAATCCTCACCATTGAGCTTATAGATAATAATCACCTAGTAGACCCAATCATCTCAGAACAAAAGCACTGACAAACCTGGCACAGGTAGAACAGTGGCTGTAAAACATCCCCCACCCACACACTTGGGGTACACTTCCTGCCCTCATTCCCTGCCCCCACAAATATTTACAGTGTCCATGGGAAAAGGAGGCATACACTCTGGAGACCCATCTGTCTCTGCTCCTTACTGGATACTGTCTCCTACTGGATGAGCAGCTCCCCCCTCCTCCCAATTGTGGCTATTGGAGTAAGGAGGAGATGAAATCAATTATCCCCCTGATCCCCTCTGGTAAATGTTCTGAAGTCTTCTAGGGCTATTCCATACAGTTGTACCCTGTATCAAATTGCACAGCTGTCTGCAACTGACTTTAGGACTTGGAAGAACTTGTTTTTTAATAAACCTCTTGGGAATGGCTGAACAAGTTGTGGTATATAATTTTAATGGAATATTATTGTGGTCATAAGTAATGACCAACAAGACAATCACAAAAAACCTGGAAAGACTTATATGAAATGATACAAAGTGAAATGAGCAGAACCAGAAGAATTTTGCACATAGTAGCAGTGATATTGTATGATGACCAGCTGTGAATGACTTACTTCTATTATCAGTGATACAAGGATCTGGGACTCAAGGACCAAGGGACTCATGACAAAAAAAGGTTCTCTACTGCTATAGAAGGAACTGATGGAGTCTGAATGCAGATGGAAGCATGCCATTCTTCCCTTTATTTCCTCCATCAATTTTTTTCTAGAGTAAACAACATGTGTCTTCTAACTGTAGCAGTTAAAATTAGTTTCTCTGCTAGAAGTATTATATTTTTAGAGGTTTATTAATGATTAAGAATTAAAGAAAATACAAAATAAGAAAGCACGTGTCTAGGCCCAGAGAGCCCATTCACAACCACTCACATCTTGCCTGCTAGGTAGAGAGCTGCGTGTGCTCAGAAGCGGAAGTAGGAAGAGAGCTCAATAGGCTTTATAGCCAGTTAAATAGAAATTTTGATCTCGCCCAGGTGGAAATCTCAGTGAGATTAGAGGGCATCTCGGGAACTAGAGCAAGGACTTCTGGGGATTGAAGTCCAGGGTTCATTTCACAGCATGATGAACATGGAAATATGTATTGTATGATAACATATATACAACCTATATCATATTATTTTCCATCTTGGGAAGGCAGGAAGAGTGGGAGGGAGGGATACAGGACGGATTGCAAAATATTGAACAACAATTAAAAATTGTATTGATGTGTAAAAAAATGAAATAAAACAAAAAACAAAAAATCTTCCAGGGCTTGGCCAGTCTTCAGTTGGTCACAATGCCAAGTTCCTTTTGTGAAAAGGAAAACTGAATCAAGCTTTGGGCCTTTCTTCCATTCAGGTGGAACTGACAGCAGTTGGAATGTTGGAATGAAGATATTGACAATGATGACAGTTGGTGGTGGGGAGGGGTGACTTAGAGAGTGACAGTTGCTCTCAAGGTTTCTCTTTCCTGGCCCTCAGACTGGAAGGAGCACTCTCTCCATGTCTTTGGATAGAAGTACTTCTAATCCTGGATATTTCCCAACTGTGTCCTCTACCTGGATTCCTGTGACCATGTCATCGAAAAAAGGTATTTAAGCAGAGTGTTTTGAACTGTAAGATCTGTCTTTAGGGGCACTAACCTGAAGATAGGCCCAACCAGCTCTGACGGTCAGAATCTTTTCTTTCTCTTGCTGTCCACTGCTAAGACTTTGAATTTAAGAAAGCTAGCATATATTAGCATATACAGGAATAAAAGAAACCCTCCACGAGCCTTTGAGGCCTGGCCTCAGCTCAAAAGAGACTCAAACCCAATATGGGGAAAAATATAGGGAACCCCTCTTCCTTCAACCATGATACCTTCCTGATCCAAACTTGTCATTAAATTCATCTTGATTTAAATAACCTGTAGTCAGATAGGAGGACTATCATTTCAAGGGGACATAGAGAGAACAGACCCTAAGGACAGCCATTAAACCATAAATGGTCCTTATCGGACTCCTCCCAATTGACCTTGTTGGGGGGAGGCTTGTCCCTCAGGAGGGTCTGTGCTTACCTGCTCTGGGATATCTTCAACATCAGTCAATAGAGAAGACATTCCCTCAGGCTATCATAGTTGGTCCATTTTTCAGGAACCCCATTTTTTTTTTTGATAGGATAGGGCAGGCAACCCCTATGATTTTCCTTAAGGCGGAAAATGAGGATAATGGAATACAAGGTGGTTGAGGAGATTAAGATAGAGAATGCAGGCCGAGATGGTTACAGCCTCGGGGAAGGAGAAGGTCAAGAAGAGAGAGACATAGTCATAGAGGAGCCCAGTGGAGCTCCATGGAAGGGAGAAAGGCCAAGAGGAAGTTCATGGGATTGCCTCTGAATTTATTCATGTCCTGCTTGGGCGGTACTCCCAAGGACGTAGTAACCACATCACAAAGTATAGACAATTAAGATTGGGTGGCAAGGTAGAGGGAACACCTTTGGGCGTGTACATTGCAAACCGAGCTTTTCCGGGGAATTGACTCCGAGCATGCTAATGAGTTTGTCTTAGCCAAGGGCCACATGGCCAGGTCAAGGAGGAACCCCATTTTTCAAAGAAAACCTCTCAGCAGGGGATATCTCTCTCCTTCTACCTCACCAGCAGCCATATTCCCTCTGTCCCTTCAAATCCTCCATTCCCTGTTACACCTTCCTTATCCCCTGTACTTCTTCAATTCTCCACAATTCCTTATTACACTTTTCTATTTCAATCATACTCTGTCAAAGGATACTAGGTATAATTATACCTTTGTGTTCCTTTCACATATTAATACGTTGTTACCTCTGTTCCCTGCTGTTTACTTTGCATAATACATCAACTAAATTAGAGGGTAGGAGGTGGGAAATACAAACTCCTCTCCCCCTTCCTCACTTCTCTGGCTTATATGGTGTCAGGCTTGCTTCTGCAAATGCCATATGGATGCACCACACTTAATTCTACATAAGAAGTATTTGGGAATGCTCAAGTAGCCCAAGCTTTTTGTGTTGACTTCTTCATTAACCCTAAAGAATTTAATCTGCTAGAGTCCAAAATCAAAATAGTCCAGACCTTAGCACTCTCACCCCACTGGGCTTTCTTGGGGGAATAAATCTTTTCCCTTTTCTAATTCTTATTTATTCAATGATAGAGCTGGAGTATTCAAGACCAACACTCTTTTTGTACAGAGGAGATCAGTGCTCAGAGAAATAATGTGACTTAAGGTGAATTTCAAAACTGCTCAACCCTGTTCAAACCATTCTTTAGAGGATGGAATTTGGCTATTCCCTGATCAATAACAATAGAGATACTTGGAATGACAGAATCAGGTCTTGGAAACTACAATCTCCACCCTACTCAGGGACACAGGATTTAGGAAGGGCTGCAGCAAAGCTCAAGATTTAATTATTTGAGAATATGACCTTCAACAGACATGTGCAAAGGGGACAGACCTCTGGGCAGTCCTGGGTTAAGCTAGAGCCACCATTGGCACAGGTGAGACACAGGAAGTGAGGTAGAGGAGAGCTGAGGAGGCTGGGACTTCCTGTGTGGAGGGAGAGTGTGGTAGTTGGAGCCTGGTGCTTGAAGTGGAGGCCTGAGACTGTTTCTCCATTTTGGTCACGTGAGTGATAGGGACTGATCTCTTTTCTTTGCCTCTGCTATCCAAGGCCTTGGGCCTTTGGCCCAGCCTAAGCAGAGGGGGTATTTAAGCCCTATTCCCTTCTCTCCCCTTTCTCTCTCTCCCTCCCTCCCTCCCTCTCTCTCTCTCTCTCTCTCTCTCTCTCTCTCTCTCTCTCTCTCTCTCTCTCTCTCTCTCCCTCTAATACCTTTCTTCCTCCTGTTAGTAATTAAAAACGCCATAAAAGGTTGACTGCTGACTTGACTTTTCATTTAGGAATTACATAGCTGAATTCCTTGGTGACCTTAAATTAATATATATCAGTCTTTTAATGTGATTTCCATCTCACACTTACTAAAAGTCAAACAATTAATGAGGGAGAGTTGAAACTTGAACCCAGGTCTCTTGACTTTTGGTCTAGAGTTCTTTCTACTATACTAAATTGTTTCCTTATCCTATCTCTTCCTTCTCTGCTCTTTCCCCTGAATACCAGGATTGTCTTGGGAAATGAGCCCTTTCTTTTCTTCATCTTTTTATATACCCATCTCTCAAGAGCAAAGTATCCAAGGTTCAAGGATGTCCAAAATGATTCAACGAGGCAAGAGAATATGTTTGCCTGTGACCCCTGATCAATAGAGTTGGTTTTTTTCCCTTGAGTTGGGAATGACAAGTACCTAACCAGTTAGGAAATTCTCATGGCTCAGCCTTCTGGATAACCTAGAAGGAATAGAGATGCTGGGGAACCCAATTCCAGCAAGATGATATAGGGGGGAGCATTTCCCTGGGACATAAGATTTAAGTAGATTCTTGGTGCTGGCCCTATTATTTCCTGGCCAGGTGATCAAGGGCAAATCATAGGCATTCTTTGGGTCTCAATTTCCTCATTCATGACAAGGAAGATAGATTATAAACTCTCTTTTCAGGTAATTGGTATTTTTCCTAGGATGCTGTGGAATTATCTCCACCATTCATACCAGTGAATAGGTATTTTTACACTAATATGTAGGAGAAGAGAAAAGAAATGAAATGGTAGCATAAAAGGAGGAGGAATGGATCACAGTAGTAAAAAGTGGCAAGTATGATGGTTCCTCAGATGGAAAGAAAAGCCTCCATGATTCTTGGCAAAGCAGATTTCAAGACTACAGATAAATGTCCAGGTGTATGTGTGGGACCCTTTGAGTGACTTCAAAAGGTTGACTTTTTCCCAACCCTGCCCTGCTTCGATCTTTTCCTGCAAATGGCAGACATTTTATTCTTCAATACATGTTATTTTTTAAACTCTATTCATGACTTCATTGAATTTGTGTCAAAAGTCATTTTTCCTTGATATAAAAAACCATGACCTACCCCAAATTCTTTGTAATGTAGATCTGAATATTTATTCTGTATTGGAGAATGTATGAAAATGGTTACTTGGAAATACACAAAATTTAAGTAGGTCTGAGATGTAAATCTTTCTTGTGGGGGGTTCCACAAGTTACAAGTATGAAATGGTGATGATTTTTATTACGAATGGCCCCCTTTAGCTCATAAAATATCAAAGAGATGGCTCAGTTGGGAAAAATTCACCCTAAGCTAAAGTTACGAGTTCCATTGTTGTAACAAGAGCTGGGTGTTTTAGGCCTTAGGTATCTCAGGCAAATCTCTTGATGCTGAGCAAGGGGTAGAGTTCGGAGTACAGACCAAAATGAAGGCCACACTTGGGTCTACCCAGAGGAAGGAAAAAGGCGCAGTCTGGAGGTTTCTTCCAACTATCACATTCCATGATTCTATGAATCTGTTCCTCCCCTTTACTTTTGGGGGAGGGAATTAAAAAACAACAAAAGAGCAAGAGCTCAGATAAACTTTGCCCACAGCTACACCTGCTGGTGTAAAGTGAGTTATTGACTGAGTTATTCTGGACACAGGGAGTCTGAGACACACCTTGCATGCATGGAAGTTCTGGTGAAATCTGGAGATGACGGATACATGGGCTTGCTCTTTAACTTTTTTCTCTCTCCTGAATGGCTAAGGAGCTGTCTTTTTCTTTGTGGGTTGTGGGATGTGGGTATAGGAGGAGAGTGGTGGGGATAGATGTGTGACCAAACACAAGAGCACTCCTTGCCTTTTTCAGTCTTTTTCTCAATTGCCTCAGAACTTACAACCAGTGGCAAGGGACCTTAGAACATAGGAAATGCAGAGGGCTTTAGAGATCCTTTTGTCCAATTCCTTAACTTTACAGAAGAGGAAAATGAGAACCAGAGGGAAAAAATGATTCATCCATTGTCCCCAAAGTGAGAAGGTAGTAGAACCCTAAATCTGCCCTACACTTTTGGGGAAGTTCAGTAAATATAAAAAAACAGGGAAGTACAGTAAAAACAGTACACTACTCCTCTTGAAGTATCTCTTTGAGGTCTGGACTTTCTCTTCTTTAGTCCCTAAGCATTAGTTGTAATAGCTTCCCAGACCAAATTTTTGGTGTTATATCAATCAAATCAGACAAGAAATCTGATCAAAACACAATCAAAATACAGATTGTTGAGGGGAGCTGGGTGGCTTAGTGGATAGACAGTCAGGCCTGAAGAGAGGAGGTCCTGGGGTCGATATTTCCTAATTGGGCCACCCTGGACAAATCACTTAACCCCCATTGCCTAGTCCTTCCCATTCTTCTTTCTTGGAATAATACTTAATATTCATATTCATTCTCAGGTGTATGATAAAGGCTTAAGGGGAAAAAAAGAGTGCTTCTTAAATTGACATTAACTTCTCCATCATTCAACTTCTGGAGTTCATCTATTTCATTGTTCCCCTCAGATTCAAGTTTTAGTAAGGGAAGAAACTTTAGTTTGTTACCTATAACTGTCCTGTGATTAAATGAGCAAATTGTTATGTTCATATGTTTTGGCAAATATAAAATTCTGAACCTGGTTTTTAGAACTTGTTACTGGAACATGCTCAAGGCCTTTGTATCTCATTAGAAACATTTATATTTGACACATATAATCATCTGCTATTGATATTTTCTCAAAAAATTTATTCTAGATTTTCACTTGTCATTTAGTTATTCATCCTAGTTACTCGACCCCTTCCTTAGGAGGATGAGATCTTGCTAAAGATCTTCTCCTCTCCATGAGCATGTAGATAACAACAGTATTTGTGAGTAGATGCCTCCTGTGCCTTAGTTTAAGGACCACCCAGATGAATTTACTTAAGACATGCTTATTTTACTCTAATTGCAACAAAGGGCTGTGACAGGGTGTCTGAAAGGGCTATGATTGTCTGAAGAGACTAAGTAGCTAGTTCCAGATTGTTTCAAATGAATTGTCTACAATAAAACATGTTCAGTTAGTAATCGTGTTCAAACAAAATAGACATTCTAGCCACATAGACCACTACGATCAAGTTCTCTTCAGACTTTTGCATGGTTTGCTTGCACTTGAGGGAATGTTCTATATAAGAGTTTATTTTAAGGACCTAATCTTACACATAAATACATAACTATCAGTCAACAGATGAGAGGCCCCAGTGCATCTTTTTAGTAGTTTAGGCTATAGAAACAACTATAATTTCAGATTGCAAAACTTAGATCTCACATACCTTTATTTTAAATAGTAGCTTAGATATGTTCTAGCATTAGCCTATGAAATAAGGATTTAATCTACTGACCACCTGCTATGCTTATAGACATTTCCTACAAAAGGAAAAATAGAGGCATAGCTTGTAGCTAGGGAATTTGCAAAGTTGATTGATAGCCCTCAAGCCAAGATTCTGCAGAGCTGGCTGGGTCGGGATTCTAAACTGGTTGGGCATCTAACAACTTCTCTCTGAAGCTGGGATTGAGACACAGAGGCTGTGAGTCTGAGAGTCTCCCTGAAGAAATTATCTTTGAAGCTGCCTGACTTGGATTATCCTCAAGAAAAAGGTTGAGTGTGAGCTCTCCATTCACTCTGGTGGACAGAAGTGATTTGGGTGAGAACTTCCTCCCTTTCTGGATCTTGTAAGGACCCTACCTCTGGACTCTTCAGTTTGACCCTACCAAGGACTCTGGAATTTGTGAGAATCTGGGCCCCTTTTGGACTTTAATTTTGCTTACCCTTTAGTTAGTTAGGTTAAGCTTAGATTCGAAACCGTAGTTAGTTAAATATCTGGGTGGGTAATAGTCAGTTGGTCCATCATCCCCTGCCATCCCCTTCCCTTTTAGTTAATAAAACTGTTTTTACAATTGTGTGCTCCTTTCTTCCCCTTCCCCCAGATCCCCTATAATAAGTTATAGTAAGGGGAAAATGTTTGCCTAACCTGACATCACTTCCAGGTAAGAATCATATAAACAGCAATTGTATTGAAAGAATGCCATAGGCAGGCTTAGAATTTTAGACAGGTGGGAAAACTTTCCATTCAAGAGGAAATGTCACCCTGGGGAAATCAAGTCATCAGGGTCCTACATCAGCCCATGCCAAAGGTTGCTCTCTCTACTTTTCCCTGAGACGAAGCTGAGACAAAGCTCCACTTGGAATTTATAGACTTTACCCCATAGGGCTGCTGACATTATGGATCATTGAATCAATAGCATTTCTCAAAAATCATTCCTGGAATCAGACTCAGAATAATACTAATTATAGCCCCATGAGATTTTTATCTCAATTATCAAGTTTCACTAATCATGCTTAGGACTATATATAAACTACTCCTATGTCATAATAATAAATCAATTCATTGATTTTAAAAAAAAGGTACCAGACCTTCCAAAAATCACCTAACATTCTGTTCTTTTCATTCCACTTCTTCAGTTTAAACTCATCCTGGTATAAAAACAATTAGCAAAATAATTATAATCTATAATGTCACATAGACAGTTAATGTAGGATAATTTACTCAAATAGAACTTCTCAGAAGAAACTGATAATTATTTGCAGACTGACCCCTACAACAAAATAAAATCTCTAATACTAGAGACTAGTAAGACTATATTGGTCAAAAATGTAGCTTCAGGGGCACCTAAGTGGCTCGGTGGATGGAGAGCCACGCCTGGAGATAGGAGGTCCTGGGTTCAAATTTGACCTCAGATACTTCTTACCTGTGTGATCCTAGGTAAATCACTTATCCCCGAATGCCTTACCTCTCTCTTCTACCTTGGAACTGATACTTAGTATTGATTCTAAGACAGAAGGGAAGGGTTAAAAAAAAAACCATAACTTCAGTAGAGACCATTCCATATAAAACAAAAAATAGTTCTATAATATAAACAAATCTCTAATCACTCCCTCCCTTCTCTTGTCAAGGAGTGTTTACAACTGGGGAAAGGATTCATTTTTCTGAGTAAAGCAATACTCAAATTCTTTTATAGAGCTGATCCTGCTCAGGCAAAACAGATTGTTCCAAGAGTGCTGGCAGGTTTACAAATATAGAGATTTATACAAGCTCTTTCTCCCTCTTAAATCCACTTATCCATAAAGTAAGAAGCATTATTATTCCCTTTTAAAAATGTAACCAATTAAATGCTTTAATTTTATGACAATAGCCCATAGTAATTTCACTAGTAACTTCACAATTTTCATAAGTGAAAGCCAAATAATTTCAGATGAAACTTAACTGTAGGCAAACTTGGAAGTTTCCAGTTTCTTAAATTACAGTACTTCAGAATATTACAACATGTGATCAGTAGGACTGACAAAATAACATCACAGTTTTTAAATATTTAAGTTCGCAATGTAATAACATCAAGATAAAAAAAAGAGAAGCTGCTTTCCTAATAGCATATCTGATAACAACAGCTAACCAAATTTCACAACACAAGAAATTTAGAAACATGATAATAATATTCATGTTATGAATTTAACAACATGAAACAAAATCCAATACTAATCAAATGAATAAATTAGTCATATATATTTCTAAATTACTTGACATAGAAAATCATTCATCTTATTGAACATAGCTTTAATATAGCTAAGCACATTTAGATGGAACTTACTTAACATAAATTAATTTGTGGTGTGAGTTGATTCATAAACTTTCCTATCCTACCTAGGTGTGATACTAGCTCTCCCACTTCTGAATTTCATAGCTTTCACTTTTAAACATTATAGAATTGTAAGAATTTACCTATTATATTTACTGTGAGTTACTAATTATCATTAAAGGGCTTTTCCAAGTTTAAGCCCTGTGATACTAATCTTTTATTATTAAAAAGAAATGTTTAACAGAGAAGTATGTGGCTGGGTGTGAAGCTGGAAAAACAAGATGGCTTTATGACTCTTAAAAAACTCAGATTAGCAAAAAGAAGATATGCATAGAAAAAATAATGGCTTTTCTTTGCCACTTCAAACATTAGAAGTTTCTTTGAGTGATGAGATCAAAACAATGATTATTCTATGTAACTATCACCTTCAGCAGAATTCCAGTTAAGTTCCAGATAATTTAATGAAGTTGGATTACACATAAAAAGTATCTATTAAGATGAAATAAATTAATACAAAATAAAAAAGCAGAACTAAAACAAACATATAACCATATCTGAATAAGAAGTCTCTGACTTTTCAGATAAAGCAATGAAAAAGGAAACCATTGGGAAACCATTATTACAATCCTAATGAAATAAAATACTCTTAACAAAATAGCAGCTTTAACATAACTTTATTTTTTCATTTAAATTTTTTTTCTTTATTTTATTCCAGTAATGAATTTACACATAAGTTTTCCAAGGTTAAATGATCCATGTTGTCTCCCTTTCCCCTTCCCTCACCCTTCCCAAAATTGACAAGCAATTCCACTGTTATACATGTATTATCACTCAAAATCTATTAAATAACTCTTTAATAGCTGAGTTTATAACCTAACAGTATCTAAATGACAATAGAAGTCATTTTTCTAACTCTGTTGGTGTAACCAAGTTTCACAATGTAAACATAATTAATTTTACAATATGTTGGGTGTCATTTATTTTGAAAAGGACGAAGGACATCATAGGGTCTTGAATTATACCTGAATTGGATTTAAGTGAGGCAAAAAATGTGGAAGAGATACCTATATTTCTTTCCAAACCACCCAAAAAGCCTTCTTGTCCTCAACCTCTTACTTGCCCTGAGGATAAGAGATGGGTTGGAAACTAGAGGGGCAGTGGAAGCTTTGAATTCCCTCTCCTGGCCTATTTCAGTAAAACCCTAAACTTTTCTTAAAAAAAAAAAAAAAAACTTCCTTTTTACTTGCTCAATTCCTAGTCTCTGTATTACTTTCTTTCTTTTTAAATCCTTACCTTCTATCTTACAATCGCTACTATGTATTGGTTCTAAGGCAGAATAGTGCTAAGGGTTAGGCAATGGGTCACCCAGCTAGGAAGTGTCTGAGGCCAGATTTGACCCTAGGATCTCCCATGTCTAGGCCTGGCTCTCAATCCACTGAGCCACCAAGTTTCCCCGTCTATATTTCAATAATAACCCAGACTATCTTCACTTTACTGAATTTTTCCTCTATAATTTTAGCACATATTGTTGTTAAACAAAACCAATGACTTACCAAAACTTTTGCTTTCCTAAATTATATAGTTTATTTCAATTCAAGTGACCCTTTTTACTAATTTCTCTATGACAACTAAATTCGGTTAAAATTACTGCTTGATTAGTTACAATTCAGATGTTCTCTTGGAGATTAAAGCTCGTCAAAACTCTCTCATTCTTTCAGAAAGGGATAGAAAATACATTGCCCGTTCCTAATTCCTATATAAAGAAGTCTGTGGGGAAAATGTTTTAAATATTCATTAAAATGTCCTTTGTAATTACCCAAAATTCTTAAACCATAATCTTTTAAGGCAGGAGGACTGTTGGGGCTTATATTCCTGTTAAAGCACACGAGGAAGGGTTCTGAGTTCTTTCAGCCCTAGTTAATAGCTTACAAAAACTCCAGATTGATCAAAGAACAATTATGATCTGTTATGCCTTTGACAGAAATCAAAAGACATTTTTCTAAATTAAAGCATTTGTCTAGCTTAAAACATACACCCCTCTTCTCTTTTCTGTTTACTTACTCTTTGCTTTTCAGAACCTGGAGAGAGTTAGTACTTTGTATTTTCCAACTCTTGACATGTCTTATACAGATAGTTCTTAGGATAATAACATATAGCTTAAACATTAATTGTTGACATTCTAAATTGATTGTATTTAAGGTCACAACAGAGAAAACTTGATCAAAGTCTACCTTAAAGAACAAAAACTCACTTTTGCAGTTTTAAAGACATTGCTCTGATGTTGGATATTGAGTGGACAGCTATGGGGACAAAATCAGGGAGCAAGGAATGGTATCCCCAAATCTGCTTAAGAGATCTTGGTAGTTCACAGGGAAATTTAGACCTAGAGAGAAAGAAGTATTATACAAAAAGGGCACTCATGGAAGCCATGTTAGAGGATAATTTAGGAATTTACTGAGGCTACCTTGAAATCTCCAACAACATTTAAAATTTCGAGGCTCTGGAATCTAGTGACTGTATCTACAACTTTATAGGGTTAGGCAGACAACTGAGGTCAGGATTTCAGTTTCTGGTGGGACAAATTTTTTTCCCCTAAATCCAATAAATTTCAATATATCTCCAAGTCACTTCCTTAAATAAATGTCCCCTTTTCAGAAACCAGGTAAGTGTTCACATTTACAATTCTGTTCAAGAAGCCAGACAGTACCCAAGATTCAAAATGAACAGAAGAATCTATAAACTTTTGTTTTGGCGTCCAATTAAAACTGGACTTGTAAACTTTTAGCATTCAAGATCATTTTCTAATGAAAGTTTTAGTCTTAAAAGAAGGAAGAGAACACCCTCTAGCTCAGGGGTCCCCAAACTTTTACACAGGGGGCCAGTTCATTGTCCCTCAGACTGTTGGAGGACTGGACTATAAAAAAACAACTATGAACAAATCCCTGGGCAGCAGTATTCACAGTGTGGAATCCCCTCCCCCAGATCGGCACTCACCATGCTGGCTTTCCATTGTGCAGACACATAATTCTTTTCACATTGCCTCGTTCTCATTCAGTTACTCTCATAACAAGGTGCCATGCAAAGGATTATGTTACCAGAAGTAGTACTGTACGTGATCGATGCTGTACTTTGAGGTGCCGCCACATACAGTATTCCAGGATACAGATGCATCCTGTGCTCCTCTCACTGACCACCAATGAAAGAGGTGCTCTTTCCGGAAGTGTGGTAGGGGTCAGATAAATGGCTTCAGGGGGCCACATGTGGCCCTCAGGCCGTAGTTTGGCGACCTCTGCTCTAGCTGTTGCTTTTCTGAGTTAAGACAAAATTTCTTTCCATACATCTTAAATTAGTCAATTAGCATTTATTAAGTTCTTTATCAATAGAAGGGGTAGTTATTAAACTTCTAAAATTGGTAGAAAGGGGTATGAAGAGATATCTGGAGAGAAACGGGCTAAGATCCTGGTGTTTGGGGAAAAAAAGAGAAAAAAATCTTTGATATCTACAGCCCTCAATCCCCCCCCCCCCCTTCAATGCATTATTGCTCCTCAGGGAACTCTTACCATCATTTCCCTTTTGACTTTTAAGTCTCTTTATCTCTCTTGTTTTAAACCCTTAACTTCTGTTTAGAATTAACACTCCTTGTAGAGAGAAACTAATTTCTACCTGCCTCAGTCTCCCCTAAATTTTAATCAGTACAAAGTATGTTAGTATTAGGTTTTTTAAAAATCCTCACTTGAAGACTTTTAGAGAATTGGAAATATGCATTTAGCTGCTATTGCCTAATAACTTTCCTATGTGCCTCAGAACAGAATGTAATTGTATTATTAGTATTTCCCAGTGTGTTGAAAGATCAGTGCCCTGATTGAAATGTAATGCTTTAATTTTCCAAAAGTTCCACATTACTTCTAAATCATAGCTTGAATAAACCAAAATGTATGCTAGAGGAAAAAGAAAGGAAGGAAGGAAGGAAGGAAGGAAGGAAGGAAGGAAGGAAGGAAGGAAGGAAGGAAGGAAGGAAGGGAGGGAGGGAGGAAGGGAGGGAAGGAGGAAGGGAAGGAGGGAGGAAGGGAGGGAGGGAGGAAGAGGGAAAGAAAGAGAGAGAGAAAGAAAGAAAGAAAGAAAGAAAGAAAGAAAGAAAGAAAGAAAGAAAGAAAGAAAGAAAGAAAGAAAGAAAGAAAGAAAGAAAGAAAGAAAGAAAGAAAGAAAGAAAGAAAGAAAGAAAGAAAGAAAGAAAGAAAGAAAGAAAGAAAGAAAGGAAGGAAGGAAGGAAGGAAGGAAGGAAGGAAGAAAGAAAGGAAGGAAGGAAGGAAGAAAGGGAGGGAGGAAGGAAGGAAGGAAGGAAGGAAGGAAGGAAGGAAGGAATAAAGAGATACAGAAATCAGGAGAGGAGAAAGATAACAAGAGGGTGAAGATACAGCCAGCAAAGAGGGCTTTGAAATCTCAGGGCTGTCTGCTGGGGATCCTTTGAGCTGCAATTGATGGAGTGTCTCCTTAACAGGAGGTCAGGTACCACAAGGGGATTATATAAAGGAAGCTGCAAAGACTGAGTAGTTAGGTAAAGATGAAGGAACTGAAGGAAGGAAGAAGGAAGGGGACTAAAGAGGAGGACAGGTTGGAAAGCTGGAAGTGGGGATGGAAGAGATATGTAGGGTTGAAGGAGTGGGAAAGGAAGGTAATAAAGTGAGGTAGAAAATTTAGAGAGATATTGAGCAGGTGCCAACAGATAATTGGATTTTAGTGATAGAATCAGTTAATCTGCTCCATAAATGCCAATATTCTAGTTTTTTGAGATTTTTATCTGCTATGATTAATCTTAAACCTTTAAGTTTTTGATAAGCAAAAGTTCCAAAATGAGAAGAATCCACCAGCTTTATTTTTCTCCTGTTTTAGACTAGATATTATAAAACATAATCACTAGGTTGTTGTTGTTGTTGTTTTGTCATCCTGGCTATTGGGAGCTCTCTCTTACATGATA